>NW_022992275.1:227500-456988 GCF_902827175.1 Gymnodraco acuticeps
CTGGCATCTTTTGTGGTTTGTTGAAGCCAACAATGTTAGATTGTTCCCGCCTCTAGCCTCCCACAATCCTTTGTGTGTGAAAGGTTGTGACGTCAGTGACGCCTCTTGATTTTCTGTCCTTGTTGTTGCATCATTCAAATAACAATGACAATCTGTGCAGAGGAGTGTCTGATCTGTGTCGAAGTGAGTTTAAGGTCGGCGAAACAGTGATATGAAGCTGACAACAAGAATACAACTGCATTTATGTCGAGTTTCACAGTTCATTCTTGACCTTGAAAAAACATAGAAAGATACAGTGCATTTAGTAACCCCTGCAGAGCTTTTGATCATATCATCAGCAGATCAGCTAAACATATGCAAAACTATAACTTGATGTAAGACACTGCATTTGGATAATTTGGAAGAGACAGAAGTTTTGCCAGTGGTTTAAGTTAGACTTTTTAAGCCATCAGGGTGGGAAACGTACAACATTTTCTCTGCAAATAAATGTCCTTCAATTATGACTGGTCCAAAGAAAGCTCAACTCCCCTTCAACCCTCAACATAACAGAAATGTATATTATTGTATATATATATATATATATATATAGCATGACGCCTAGATCCCTAATCTAATACTCAGTTTACTATTTAGTCCACACATCTTAAAAGTGTCTGTTTTATTTTTCATTTAGGTCGTCCCTCAGTTTCTTTATGAGATGAATGTGAAGAGGGTTCTGCCATTAAGCTGTTGACAGTGAGCTTTCTGCACAATTACATGTGTTTACTCTAATGTTGTGTTGTTTACTCATGGGCAGAAAATAACTCCTCACAAAGACAAAACACACACATAAAGTTTATCCCCTCCAACAATGCCAGGACACCTTTAATAAAACAAAATGACCAGATGCGCCGCAGATTCCTGAGGATGAACGTCCATATGTTCCCCTGTCTGTGTTTGTGTATTTGTGCTCGCATGTGTGCATTCGCTCATCTTAATAACACTACAAAGACGCTTTAATGAAAGCCACATGTCTGGTGACTCAGGCTTAATTCACTCACAGCAAATATGGAAGAAATGCCAAATATGCCGGAGAAGGGGCAAGAATGAGAGGAGTCAGAGAGTGAATAAGAAAAGGCACCTAACTATGAGTAACATTGAAAGTGTGCAAGTAGCCCGATGATTCAAAGTTAAACACAAGAGAGGTCGTGCTCTTATTTTTTGCTTTAAATACATTTGTATTGACAGCATTATTTAATAGGTTTGCCAATAGACTTTTTCATGCAACCTGATTACGGGATGTGATTTAATTGGCTATAAATGCATGTGCAATCTACCAGACAAAGTGACACACATGTTTGATCTGTGGCTGGCACCATTGTGGTGTAAGAAACACAAACACATACAAACACACACACACACACACACAGACACACAGACAGACACATGCACGATGGCAGGATCAGTGAGCACCTTGTCAGTGAGGTGGCATAAATGTGTTTAAGTGTGTGTGTGTGTGTGTGTGTGTGTGTGTGTGTGTGTGTGTGTGTGTGTGTGTGTGTGTGTGTGTGTGTGTGTGTGTGTGTGTGTGTGTGTGTGTGTGTGTGTGTGTGTGTGTGTGTGTGTGTGTGTGT
The DNA here is from genome assembly GCF_902827175.1 of Gymnodraco acuticeps. Classification (NCBI taxonomy): domain Eukaryota; kingdom Metazoa; phylum Chordata; class Actinopteri; order Perciformes; family Bathydraconidae; genus Gymnodraco; species Gymnodraco acuticeps. Next base: position 229,114 of record NW_022992275.1, read on the forward strand.
GTGTGTGTGTGTGTGTGTGTGTGTGTGTGTGTTCATGCTCTTGTCAGCCAACAGTTCCTCAGCAGTGTGTCCAACACCTTGTAAAGAACAGACGCTGTGTCTGACTACAAAGAGGGACCCGTTTTTTTTCCCGTCCTTTTCCCAGAAAATGGTCTTTTCCTCCCAAACAGTGTCATAAAACGGTGACATGACACCAGCAGTTGTGGTAGTGGGTTTGATTCATTTCAATCCCCTCGAGACTATCACAGAGCGATCGCTAAGTCAGGTTGTTTGATGTAACCCTCCGTTTCTTAAAAAAATGGAAAATCAATAAAATTACAAAATAAAGGAGGAAACTGCCAGCCTCGCTCTGTGATGTGACATGTGTGCAAGGTAAATGAATGACCCAAATGTATCACGCCAATGACTTACTGATGGTAAAATGCTACACATACTGTAGTGTACTAGGTCTGCTTGGTTGGACGAATCTGGTGTGAATCAGCACGTTAATCCAGTGGCTGAGCTGGAGGAGCTAAATTGCAGCAGTCTAGAGGAAATTCAGCCAAGGAGCAGCTAGTGACATCATCTGTGAAGTGACCACTTGACGCCTGCAGCCGTTTATTTAGCTTGGTCTATCGCTGATACTAACATGGTGTCTGCATTTATTTGCTCTCCCTCCCTTTGGTTCTTGATCTCCCTCTCTCCGTCTCCGTCTGTGTTTCAGGAGCTCGCTTTGTCATTTCCTCCTCGCCCAGCTACAGCCTCCCAGACATTCTCCATCACACATGTGTTCATGTCTGTGTTATTAAACACTCTTTTTCAGTCTTTCAGCCTGTTGCTTTCTCTTGTTCTTTTTCCTGAGATCGTCTTGTTGCCGTGTCTCTATCTCCTGCATTAGTGCATTTACATGTAATAAATAACCGGGTTACTCAAGGCTTTCTGAAGCACAAAGTCATCTGATTTCTTTTAAAATTATATAAACAAGAAATCTGATTTAAGGAGGAAGGGAGTTATAGAAACCAGATTTCCTCAGATATATCTCAACTGTTCAAAGCTAGTTTCTTGCACATGCAGATGTTTAGGCAATTTTCTATTCAGCATTTTTGCATGTTTGCATATGTATGACAAATACTGCAGTCATGGAAATGTTTCTGTGATAACAGAGATGAAAGGAGATCATCATACACAATATTGCATCCTCAGAATCTAAAATAATTAGCGTTGCAGGTCAGACAAATGAGTCGAAATGTGTAGTTTTCTCAGTATTTGTGACAAAGTTATGCTCTAAGGAAAACTCATTACATTCCTAATGATGTTGTCACTGTGTTGTGGGTTTGAATATTTCAATCCCAGAAAAATATTAAAAAGGAACATTGAAGTATGTCCAAAAGCAAACTCCTGTCTCAGTAAGAAATAACTCATGACTCCAAATATGATTTCTGAGCTGAGATGTAAGCCTGGATTTGACAGGAATCTATTGACTACAATACATGTGAATGTGGATTCAGATTTCCATCATTCACAGTGAACTGTGTCATGTCTAGGAAACTAATAGTGAAAGTGTATTCTTTATGTTAGTTTTGTCATGTCCCTTTGCCCTGTGCTTTATGTTTATTCCCTTAATTAATCATCCCTCTCATTTCAGGCCTCCACGCTCCCCGCCCCCTTCTGTCTCCTGCGTCCTTGATTGTTTTCCCCGCCCTGATTGTTTCCACCTGTGTCCCCTTTACCTGTGTATATATTGTGGTAGCTTCCTCCTGTTCATTGTCAGTTCGTTGTCTTACTATGACCCACGTTCCTGATTACCTCACGGACTTCCCACGGATCTACCTCATTGATCACTTGCTAGTTTTCCTCGAAAGAGTATATTTGTTTTCCTTGTTTTGATTACTGTGAAAAATTCCAGTAAAGTCTTTATTTTTTGAGAACACTATCTGTGTCGTGCAATTGAGTTCATGCCTCAGAGTCTCTCCTTGACAAACTGCTTTCTGACTTACTTTCTTGCAGGAACTTTCCTCTTTCGTCTCTCTCCATCTTGTCTCTCTCTTGCCTCCCTGTCTTTGTTTCTGTTGTGATCCTTTTCCTCTTTCTGGCTCTCTCGGTATGCATCTCTATCTCCACAGTATATTTCTCTTTTGTCAGTGTTGGTAACTGCATCCAGCTGTTTGTTGGTGTTCAGCGGTGGAGACAAACTCTTCCACACTTCAAACACCCCTCTGCTATAATCATCATCTCATGCTGGCATTTGAAATTTGTTTTTCTTTCTCTCTCACGCTGATTCTGTCTGTTTGTTTTTCGGCCAACTACCTGTTGATTGTTGAAACTCCTTTTTTTACTGAAACCAGAACATCCTGAATACCAGCAACACAGAATATGTTTGACCTGTATCATTTATTTATTTATGTTTGTGTCTCTGTATATTTTCACATTTCAGGCTTCATCAACTTTCCTTGTAATTATGGATAACTGTATATCCATTTTTTTTGACAGCAACAAAGCTACAGCTTCTACCACTTAATGGGGTAGTAAATTAGTGTTTATTTCACTCAGTGCCAACACAAGGTTTCTATTTAATCCAAAAATATAATGAACAATCTGGTATGTGGCTGTGGTAAAAACAGAAAAATGTACGTCCGCGTCTGAAATAAAACCTGCTGTGTAATCAAAAACCCTCGCCCAGATGGTATTTTATTCCTGCCACATTCTGAATTTGATTATTGTTTTTATTTATCCATCTCAATGTAAAGTCTTGAAGGCAAAAACGGCACTTCCAAAAGTATACAACTTAACCTGAGGGAGATGCCATAAAAACGAGTGGACAGGGTTGTTTATAACAGAACGCTCACAGTGAAGGTTTCAATTAGGAGGGTTTTTTCATTATTCATGTTAACATTATAGACTGAAACTATAGACTGTTTTTGAGGCACATGGAAGAATTATGACATCCTACTGGATTCATCTTTTTTTAAACATTCACATGATCAACTTTGTCATTAGGATTGTCTATGTTATAAATGTATTATCCTTTTAATCTATGCACATGAGAGCTTTTGCACGTCTTTCCTTCCTGGGAGAAGGTATCCCAGGAAGGTGTTTCTCTTCCTGAGGTTTCTTAATGGTTTTAGGAGCTTAGTGGTTTTCCCAAATTTGTGTTTTTGTTGTTTGTTTTTACTTGTGTTCTTAATGGTCTAAGGACAGAGGGTGTCATTTCCTGTACACGCTGCAAACGGCCTGAGACAAACATGTATTTGTGATATTCTGCTACATCAAATTTGACTGATTGATGAAGCTTTATGGGAAATATTGTCCCAAAGTTCACTATAAGAGCTGCAGAATGTCCAAAAGACTAGGCCAAGCTAGAGCTTTTTACAACTTTGAAACAGTTGTATAAATTAAGATAAGTGTGATAGCTGGATGTGCAACAGTTTCTTTGTTTTATACTGGAGAGGCTGTGGTGACTTGGTGGCCTTATAAAGCTAAGCTACTAATTAGTGGGCAGGCCACTGGAGTCTATTGTCTTGGACTAAAGCACAAACCTATCACAGGCACGCTGAGACACACAGAAGGCCACAAGGTTATACCACGAGGTTATACCACAAGCGTGACGCTGCGCTTGTAAAAGTGACCAAAGTACAGGATGAAAAGTTTACAGAGAACAAAATGTGCATGGGGAGCAGAAACACACTCCTTTTCTTTGCCTCTTAGTGTATTGTGCTTTTCTGTTTTAGTCGTCTCATTGTACATTTGACTCCTTTCATCTCTCCCTCTACAAACTTTACATTTGTTTTGACAAGTGTTAATAGTGTGTGAGCTTTCAAGCTGTGTTTAGAGTTGTGTTATTTATTTAAATGCAGCAAGGGAATATCTGACAGCGGCGAAAGACACATTGCTTTTCTAATGATGGTTAAACTCTTACACACTGTCAGCTTAAAGTGCAACGCAGCAGATGCCCCTGCTGAACAAACAACACAAATCATTCCAAACACACATTCATAAAGTGATCCGTAACCATCCGTTAACCCTACCCTGCGTATTAATGAGTTGACTTGTTGAAAACAATGTCTGAAAAACTGAAAAGAAATATAAAAAAGAAGAAGAGAGGAAGAAAGAGCAGAGGAGGCTTTGAGGATTTGTTTCATGGTTTCATATTTCTTTGTTTAAATATAACATTCCTGCTAGAGTTGTTTAGTTCACACTAGCACAAACACAATAGCTAATAGCACGTCTCTCTTTCACAGAAACACACACACACACACACACACACACAGTGACGTCTGCACACAGTTTCAGTCGTGAGAGGAATGTTTAACCCAAACAAGATAAACCCTCTTGTTTGAAACTCAATTTGAACAACATACACAAACTGTCATGGCTTTTTAGGATCTTTAATTATCTTTCTCAACCTAAAAATAACCGCATCCTCATTTCCACTCGGTTATCTTTACATTTGAATTCCTAAAAAAGGAGTTTTGTTTCACACATTTATTTGGGCCTGCACTCATTGCACTCACCCTATTATGCAACATAAATGATGAGACCTGGATCCATTTGGAAGATTTGTAGATACAAGAAATCACACATTATTTCCGTAAACTGATTTAGGTATAGCCAAGTTTAAGTTCAAAAATGTACTTTTAAGTTCAAAAGGTGGAGGGAGCCCCACATGTTACATAATAACAAGAGCGATAGAGAGAGACACACAGAGAAAAAGAGGAAGTAACAACGATGAAACTGCACACGGCGAACTGTGTGCGTCTGTGTGTGTGAAGTATAAATATATCTCTACAGGTTTTAAAGTGGCTTTGTGGTGCTCTGTATTTAGAGGAGGCCTGAAATCTCCTCTCACCCCATTCATGTGGCTGACTCTCTCCCTCTCTCTCTCCTTCTGCTGAGTCTTTCATTTCCTCTATCTTCATTCTCCTCTCCCTGTCCGTCTTACACAATATAAGCACTGTAAATCCAAATCTCTGTCATTTATTAGATTTTCTTTAAATATGTGTTCAATTTCTTTATCACATGACTTCATGTTATTTACAGTCACGCTTCAAGATAATGACAATAAAGGTAGGATTGCATTCAGACAATGAAAGTATTTTGATGCTCTGCCTTTTGTTGTTTTCACAGGTTACTTATGTGTCTCTCTGTGTGGGAGTAAGTTGGTTTTTAAAGTGATTTACAGTCATATTTTTCACTCCAAACCATCATTACCACTTTACGCCTACTGAATGTATAGCTTTTAAGATCTCCCAAAATAAACTCTACTGTTTGTTGTCTTTCAAAAGGAAGAACCAACACAAATTGCAAGGTGTTGTTTCAACACCAGCCTCACTTCCTTGGCTTCTCTGGATCTTTTCTGAAGAGATGAACACGGTTCTTGTAAAAGGGATTATTTGTTGTTTCAACTTTAGTGATTTTGTGTACTGTGCAACACACATCACCAGATAATGCTTTAGTAATCAGCAGTATTTCAAACAACATCACTCTAAAAGGTTAAAGGTGCAATGTGTACCACACAAATCAATATGCTGGACATACTTTATTTTAAATGTCAATTTAATGTGATAGCTCTCTTACCATGAACATCAAGATGATTGGTGGCCTCTGGTATATCAGTTCTAAAATAAAGATCACATTTCCCATTAAACCCACTGCTTAGAGGCTCTTTGGCTGATCCATCAAAGATATTCTCTTAAAAGAATAGTAGTGTTGGAAATTATTTATTTAATATTCCTAACTCAATCTTAAATCTTCCACTGCCATCTAAAACTGTTTTTTTTGGAAGAGCAGCTGCATCCCCCTCTACTTTTGAACAATAAAGCAATCCCAGAGACTTCCAGCCAAATCAAGACGGGGTAGAAGCTGCCAATCTACCCGGTGGTGAGCTTTATAGTTTTGCAGTGTTTCTTCTTATGTTTCAGCCTCAATGTAGACATGATTGTATTGATGTTAAAATGTTGCATCGTGTGGTCTATGTTAGTTATTGTTGCTGTTGACTCATACAATGGTACATGGATGATGTAAAAGCTTCCAGCTTTCAGAGTTAGTTACGTTTTTATATTCAGCATATTACACCATAGTAACGTAATTACAAACAGACAAACCTTTACAGTCACACAGTTCACTGCATGACACTGCAGTTTAGCAAGAATATTTTCCCATTTGTTTATGTGTTATTAGGTAAAGTCTGAGTCTTAACATAAGACAAAGGGTATTATGGTTACATAAAGCCCTGAGAAAGAACAGAGAGTTTGAGCAGACCTCACATTTCCTGGTAGTTTATTCCAGTAATGTGTTACATAATAACTGAATATTGCTTCTGCGTGTTTAGTTGTGACTAAACTTACTGTGTGAACAGTAAGCAGACCTGTACCAGACGACTTGGGAGGTCCAGGGGGTTAAACGTAGCAGCAGATCAGAAATGTGTTTTGGCCCAAAAGATTTCAGTGATTTATAGTATAAACCAAAAGAAGTATCCAATCACTAAATTGACCAAAGCAGTTAGTGCTTGTAAGTGGCCGACGTCACCTGGTGATATTGTTATATATAAATCTCTGTCCTCCTCACAATTAGGTTTTCTATTATAAGAGCTAGGGGGTGCAAGTACATATTAAACCAAAAAGGCCCGAGAATAGTGCCTTGGGGAACTCCAATGTTTACCAATGGACAGAAAGTAATCTCTATCATCCATAAAATTATGAAAACAGTTTGGCACCGTACAAAAAAGTCCTACCCAACGTTTTTTAGTCTGCCTAGTATAGTTAGGGGAAAATATTGATGCTATTTGTATTGATATATGCATTCCCTAGAGGAGCTGCATACAAGGAAAGTACATTTCTTGGTTGATATGTTTTTTTAGATGTACAAAGTCAATGTGTTTGTATGACAGTGAGACAGATGAGGAGCGAAGGACAGAGTGACATGTTTGTTTGTGTCTCTCCAAAGAGCATGGGTCGATGTGTATATCTGTAGTGTTTCTGTCACTGTGTGTGTGACAGTTAGATACAGAGAGTGTTTGTGGGTCATTCCATTTGTGTGGGAGTGTGTGAGTCTGATTGCACCAGAGCAATAATAACAGTTTGAGCTCATTTGTAACAATCAGACATTACTTAAACAGCATAAATCAGAAGTCTAACATCTGACACGCACACATTCACTTGAAGTCCCAAACACCAAAAGTATGACTCTCTAGACACCAACATATGTCTGCCTGTGCGTGCGTGCGTGCGTGCGTGCGTGCGTGCGTGCGTGCGTGCGTGCGTGCGTGCGTGCGTGCGTGCGTGCGTGCGTGCGTGCGTGTGACACTGGCCAGTTCCAACCATGTAGCTGGTAGCCATAATAAAGGTCAACAATGAATAAGGAGCCATTTCGACCTCCCACAAAGTCTCTTTAAAACACACACAGATGATTCACAACAATTTTATAAACTTGAATTTCTGCAATCTTAAGAAAGTTGATATGAACGCTCACACACATGCCTATATGTTGCGTTTGACCAAAAGTGTTCTATTTTAACCCTATAACCAAATATTAATGTCAGTATTAGATAACTCTGCAAAACGTCAATTAATTATTGTTTGACATTGGCCTCACAAGTCTTTCTTTCTACCCACTAATTTAATGTGTAATATAGGCAGTCTGGAGATTCACTTCACAAAATCCAACAAACATAAAACTCAAACCTTTTCCTGAAAAAATATCCTGCCTTTTCTATTATAGTTTACACATGAATGTAATTATGGGGGGCATTACATTTGTTTTGTGGCTTGACTTTTGTCAGTGATGGAGTATAGTGTGTATACGACTCCATTGTACTTTAACTACTTAAAAACCACCCTGTCAACACACACACAAATACACACAGGGCATAGGACATATGCCAGTTGCCAAGCTTTTTAGAAAAATCCCTTAAGGAAAATAAAGCATCTAAAATCAGAGCCAGATCATTACTCCGATCTGTAAGGAAGAAAACATGCTAAACAATCAACAAAAGCTTCTATTCTCTTAAAGCTCCTACTTACAGTGTGTACAACCCTGTTTTTCTCATTCAGCCTCCAATCATCACTCATTTCTTATTTAATGTTTTCCTTTCCCCCTCCTCCTGTCCTCACCTGTCACATAGGTTAACTGTCTCTCTTCTCCTCCTCCTCCCATTCCCTTCATGCCTCCCCATCCATCGCCTCCTTTAACTCACTTCTCTCCTCCATCCCTCACTTTCTCCTCCTCAAACCATCCAGGGAGCCAAGTCTGTTTTTGATTAGCGTTCTCATGTAAAACTAAATTGTGATTAAACAAACACTGTGTGAGTGCATTTGGCTCCATACCAAGTTTTCCTCTCTCTTAAATATATGTAGACACACACACATATAGGCAAACTTACACACACAAAGCAAAGCCAGATACATGCATTTAAGTAGTCGTGTACAAACAAATGCACAACGTATACAAACATATAAGCAAATATGCAGACGCAAGCAGAGAAACAAATTACTGAACTATGTATACACATTTAGCATATAGGTATACATAGATACTGCACATCCATATTCATATACCTTAATTCACATGCAAGACATGAAACCTCACAATCATGCACACAAGCAAACGCAGACACAGAAATGGAAAGACGATCAAAGATATGTGCCAACACATCTCCCTATCTCCCAGAAAAACAGGGCAAAGGGAAGGTTGGCGAGTTTTAACGATGTGTGCTAGCAGCTCCGTGGCTACTTCCCCCAACCAACTCACCTTTATTTGCTAGGTTAAATTACTTCCACATGCAGCCTCTGTGCTATTTCAGTGTGAGCACATAAAAATTCTTTGCCATGAAAAAGAAATAAATCTACAGGCCCCCAGCCTCCCACTAACATTTCACAGGTTCTGGCCCTGCAGCGAGCTAGCTAGCTAGCAGCTAAAGAACTGTAGGCAGCTGATAGGGAAAGGTGTTGATGCTGTGAACTTTAAGACAGCAGGGTTGATAAACTCCCCCTGCGAAGAAACACTTTGGCTTGTTATATTCTCACCACCACATTGAAAGACACACATAGGCCTTACAGTAACTTTGACTTCTTAACTAGTCTCACGGCAAGAGGAACAAACTTAAATGTTACATTCTTATTCATAAACGTTTCACAGTTTCAGAGTGGGAGACTGTATAAACAAAGATATACTTAGAATAAGATATAATAGATAAACACAGTTGTTACACTTATAACTCCCCTGTCTGAAATCTTTGTATTGCACACCTATACTTGTAAGAAGCCTATTAAAGACGCATTTAAATCGCCATGAGATCGACTTTGTACCGGAGAAATGTCACTGGAATAATCGGGTTTGTTTAATCCCCCAATCGTATCACAGATGTAGGATTTCTATTTGTGATGATGTTGTAGAAGGGTTAGGGTTAACAACAACTGTAGGCTATCACATTTAATTAACTGTATATCACATTTTACAAATCTCTCAACTTATCTCGATATCATTAACTGTCTCTTTCGTTCCCTCTCTGTTGCTCTCTCTCACTCTTGGTTTTCAGTATCTGCAAGCGTGTATTTATCTAAATATGTCTTGGGACAAAATCGCACTGCTGTGTAGGCTGTGGGAACACACAGACACACACACACGCACACACAAACAGAGACACACCTACTAACACACACACAAGCAGCTAAAAGCAGCACTATTTGAGAAAAGCTCTGGTCAGGTTTCCTCTGAAAAACTCTTACCTTCCCTGAATACCAGAAAATGTCAGCGTTGGCCCTGTGGTGCAGCTCTATCCCTGAGGCCTATGAGCTTCCTGGTGCAGTTTGAATCCATAACTTAGTGCCATTTAAACCTACTGGCATATTTTTGCAACAGTAATTCTTAGTATGACATTAGGATTGAAGGTAAGTAAGATTGATTCACTGAAAAACTAACACACAGTGTACTGCTGTGCATGGGTCCTGTGGTGCAGCTGCGTGTCAGGCCCTTCAAGCCTTGTGGTGCAGCTGCATACTATGGTTTGTACTCCTGAGTCATGTTTAATTATTAAGAAGTTCTGTCGTGGGTGTGTGGTTTAGTGTAAAGTCTACCATGCATCAACACACACACTGACACATGCACACAAACACACACACACACACACACACACAAACACATTAAATTCTGCATCCAGAGCTTAATGAAATCAGCGGGGAAGGTGGCGTGAGAGTCAGATAAATATACTTGTGTGTGTGTGTGTGTGTGTGTGTGAGTGTGTGTGTGTGTGTGTGTGTGTGTGTGTGTGGTGTGTGTGTGGTGTGTGTGTGTGTGTGTGTGTGTGTGTGTGTGTGTGTGTGTGTGTGTGTGTGTGTTGTGTGTGTGTGTGTGTGTGTGTGTGTGTGTGTGTGTGTGTGTGTGTGTGTGTGTGTGTGTGTGAGAGTTTTTTGTTTCCCGCCAGCCCCCCGTGGCGTGAAAAACAAACAAAGGGCCAAGAGACTAGTGACGAAAAAACAATCTTACAATTCCTGTCAGCAATGCAAACAAAAGAGCTGTTTGTACTGTTAGTGTTTAACAGAAAGGGAGCACACATGAAAAAAGAGGAAAAAGGGAAAGAAAGTCAATGAGCAAACAAGCCTATGATGAAAAAGATGAGACGCACATGAGTTCAGGCAGTTGGCGTTCACCCCTCACCCTTCCAGACCAATCCCACCAATCGCCGCTGAGGCCTCGTCTATAGCAGCCAATCACTGGACGCACTGAGTACACCCACTTCCTGTAACACTAACCGTAACATTCCAGCAGGTAAACTATGGCAGTCGCCTCTAAATGGACAATTAGCCAAGATTAAAGGCAACCTCCTCGTCTTTCTCCATTAACTTAATTAGGAGGAAAAGACATCTCAAATGACCCCCCGCTCCCTTCAGCCCCCCTCAAGCCTCTCATTCCTCTCTCTGTCCAGCTTCTTTCTCCTGATTTAACTAGTAAAGTTGTGTTTGCAGTACCTGGAGAGGGACCACACTCTCACATCTGGGAGCTCCACTGAAGCATTTAGAGGTTAAGTGCCTTGCTCAAGGGTAACCTAATGGTGAGCTGGTCTCGTTACATCCCCTCCTCAGTGCAGGGGTTTGGACTGGCAACCATCCAGGTTTTGATTTGTTGTTTATTTATAACACTCTTGGAAGCCATTTTACCTCATTTTGTTTAATCTAGATTCACTTCCCCACAGCTATGTCTTTTCTTTACCTGCCTATAGCTAGAATTGAACTTTTTAGGGACTTTTACCAAATGTTGTTGTCCAGGTTGGACCATAGTGAGTGAAGATGTAGAGATTAAGCATCATTCTGAAGGACACTATGATTGAATTAACGACTTCTCACGCATATCCTCAAGACAGGAGCTTCCCTTTCAATTACAGTAAGCAACCAAAAACAAACAAAACGTCTGTATACAATTTTAAAACATTGCGTAAAAGTAGCACAAGTAGAAGACAACTGATTGCTACATACTGTAAGTCATGTTAAGTTGCTGTCATTAGAATTAAAAGCTTGTTTAATTGTTTATGAATTCAACAGGAAGAACATTTTTTTGTCTGTTTAAAAGTCACACCGTCTTGCTTTAACAGTAGATTCCAGCAGGTTGTTGAAGCACAAAGTGTAGTGAATGTCATATATCAGCATTTGTGTTTGAGATAACATCACATCAAATATACAAAAGCCTTGCATCGTGACAGCCAGACAATGCTTTTACTTCAGTGTCCATAAATGATGAAACATGGTCAAAGTTCTACTCCTATGTAAGATTGAGCATCTGAGTGAAGTGGTGAAGGAGAAGGGGAAATATCTCTCATTTTTCTTCTTCATCGCACCCGTCTCCTCTCATGCAAACCAATCAAGTGTAACATGAGCTGCTTTAATGGGGGGGAATGATTCTGCTTCATGAGTATCACTGGCAGTAAACCAGCGCTGGTTCAGATGCACGGTGGGGGCCCTGCACGCAACAGATACACACACACACTTTCACAGGCATGCACACATAAAACATGCGCACACACGCAGAGCAGAAAGTGAAGATAACAGGATGAGGCTCAGTCTGGGTCAGTGTTATTAGACAGGAGACTAGCAGCCATAGAGTCACTTAGCAAAGTAAACCTCACCGATACGCTGTGATGTGCACTGGTGCAAAAAAGCCCTCAAACCCAATGGCTTACATTTTCCATCTGAGCCATCATGATTGTTGCTTTTCAAACCAGAAATTCATTGCTTTTCTAGTAAATATATTCAACTCGGAGCTTCATCTTGAGTGTGTGTCTGGGTGCATGTGCTGTGTGACCACAGTCTCTGCAAACTGCGGGGGGATACGACCACAGACTGCACACACTGAAACCCACAGACTCCAGTCCACAATCCATCTATCTCACCAACCCTATCTTTGTTTTCTCTCCCCCCTGCTGAGCACCTAGTAGGGTCACTAGGACTCCACTGCCTCCATGCATCTACCCACCAGCATCCTTTCATCAATCCATCTTCCTCCTTTGCAAGACCTCCCCAATACCTATTGTTCATTTGTCTTCGTCAAGCACTCTGTACGTACTGCTCAATTACAACATTTTCCAATAAGACACGACGCCAACCTTGATTTTATCTTGGATTTATATGCTTCCTTCATCTCGCCAGGATACAAGACTTTGGTAAAAACTATTATCCCGCCTGATACCTCTTGCCTTCACCTTCCACCCTCCTCAAGCCTCCGACCCATGTCTTTTTTCCCTTAATGCTAGTCCAGCTCCTTCCTTCTCCTCCCCTCTCCAAACCTCAGACCACAGGGCTTTAATAGGAGGGTTAAGAGGTAATTCCTATCACACTGCCATCATTTAATATCTAACCGAGGCTGACAGAGAGGAAGGTTACGAACCCAAACCAGAAAGCCACCAGCAAAACTCCCTGTCTCCTCCTGCGTACTCCCCTGCTGTTTTTCTCTCTTTTAGTCTCCCTCCCTCCCTCCAACTTTTGCTCTTTTCTCTTGTCATTCTAGCTCTGTTTCTCCTGCCCCTGTCTTTCTGTCTTACACGCTCTCTACTCTACATACCTGGCTTTCTACATCGCCGCCACTTTTTAAAAAAAATCTATGTAGATGTGATAAAAGCACCCAGAAATATGGACAAGAAAGACGAGAAAAGTGGAAAGAAGTAAAAGCAGGAAGAAACTGCAGACACTGTAATTTAGATTGTGCTGATGGCAAAGTAGGGATATAAAGAGCATGAGATTTATAATGTTAAGTTTGGATCACGTTCCTCCCTTTCCATTCTCGTACCGAGTTGTCGGAGAGCTCTATAGGGATCCATATTCGACCGGCGATAAATAAGAGCTATCGAGACCAATAACGGGTTTTATAGATGAGTAATACAGGCGGTAGTGGAAATAAGACTCACTCATGAAGAGAAAGGGTTGCAAAAAAGAGGTTAACAGAGTGAGAGTGTGCATGATGGAGTGTGTGATGGAGTAAGTCAGTTTGCATGTGTTTGCATCCATCGCTGTGTGTTTCCCTGATTTTCACATGGGGGGGTTTAGACTGTGTGTGATCCTGGAAGCCACAGTTGACGTAAATGACAATTTGCTTGCAGCCATAACAGTCTACTTTTCTGTCTTCAGCAATACATCACGCATCACCACACATATATAAAACACACGATCTGCTTAAATGGAGGTTTCACAGTGTACACCCCGCTGAGAAGATTTCATCCCTCTGTGGTTTTTCTGCCAACACACCAGAAAGCGCTGGAGAAAACACAATTTATTGTCATCATCGTAAACCACGATTATTATTATTACTGTAATTGTTCCTTCACTCTGTTTAAAAGACAGTGATGTTATTGAAAGACATTCTTTAAAAATGTTCCATTAAATTGTGCTCAGTAGATTGCAAGCCTAAAGGGCATGTCATCACTGTCCAATGAAAACATTGTGTTACAACACATCTACTTTTTATGTTATAAGAAAAACCTTTTATATGTTTGATGTTTTTTTTCTGGCTCACAAATTGGAGAATTTTCTGAACCCACAAAACAGCACTTCATCCATGAGTTGAGAAAATAGGGTGGTACATAGTTTTCTTTGGACAGCTCTGATCTATATTTTATTGAAGATGAAATAAATGTTAATGTTAAAGAAAGTATACTGCGGACAGAAAAGGCAATGTCCTGTAGATTTCAGGGTTTATTTGAAATACACTGTCTGACTGTGGGTCTGAAAGATGGCTGAGAAAGAATGTAAGTTCTTCTTCAAACAGGACGGTATCAAGAATAGATTTTAATGGAGTCAAAGGTTAATATAAAAAATCTTAAATATTGTTCAGAAACTCCTCCAACACTCCTGCAGCATAATTTATCACCAATCCTTGTCATCTGAATGGTCTTAACAATCCTGCTCCACCAATAAATCACTTAATCTGCTACTTCCAGGCAAAGTCCTGGGTGCTTTAAAACATTTCTTAGAACATGTTGATATATTCAAACACATAATGAACTGCAATGACTCTGGCTCACTGCTGCATCACATTTATTTTACACTGTTGTGAGGACAAGCTGGCTCTTTGCGAGGAAGCAGACCCCTTCTTTTAGGCTACAGGTATTGAGTGTGTGATACTCAAAAGCTCATCAGTTGATTGTTCCTGGAGTCTTTGTTTGCAATTCCTTGTTTGATCTCCTAAATCAGCTTAAACTTCAATAATGCCGAAAAAGACCATTCACAGAAGAATATACTTTCACAACATAGAAAGGTTACAGTAGCTTCTAAGGCGTTCTGCCTCATGGAAACATTATAAAAGAAAGTGAGGGAAGTGAGAGGTTTAATGTCCCAGTGCTGGTATTCCCTATCCACACACACACACACACACACACACACACACACACACACACACACACACACACAGACAGACTTCACATGCAAACACTGATGCAGAGACAGTATATCAAGGTGGATTACAGGCACAGATTTACACATATATATTAAATAAGCTCAAGAACGCATAAAAAAAACGAGTGCCCACAAGTCAAAAGCAAGCATGCACTTGAGGCACGCGCGCACACACACACACTTACACTGAGTGTCTACCTCTAGCTTTACTTGAAGGCAGTCCAATATAAACAGCCATAAAGTTTAGAAGGTGTTTCAACCTTCAACCTAAGCTGACAGAGACTCTCTGCGGATAAGAAAAATAGAAAACCTGAGTGGAAAGAAAGAGTGCAGACAGAGAGAGCACAGGGGAAGGAAAGGAAACGGGGTGGGTGAACCGATGGGACTGAATCCGAGAGAGAGAGAGAGAGAGAGAGAGAGAGAGAGAGAGAGAGAGAGAGAGAGAGAGAGAGAGAGAGAGAGAGAGAGAAAGAGTATGTCTGGGAATGTGGGATGAAAACGAGAGAGAATGAGTGTAAGTGGGAGGCTCTCTGCATCAGTATGACCTGCTCTTACACTCCGAATGATCTGGGAAAACTCCATATTCCCCGAATAAAAATTCCTCCCAGGTCCAAGCAAAACATTCGCTCCAGGCCCACTTTCACCTCTTTAAATTGTGCGCACACACACATACACACACTCCTTTTCACCTCTCCACAGGGGCACAGAGCGGCACTGTGTCACCTGGAGAGGGACTTGAACCCTCCACCCGGATCAAAGTTCTGACATTGCACTGTGGCCTTGTTTTCAAATGGATCATGTAACACATCAAACGAAGACAGAAAAGGGCTGGGAGAGAGTGACAGGGGGAGAGAACAAGAGAGAAAGGCGGGAGATTGGGATGGAGAGATGGAAAAACGAGAAAGGTGTACTCACAGTCGTCCGAGTTTGGGGTTGGACTGGAAGAGAAGCTCTGGGAGGAACAGGAGTTTGTTTCTGTTGATGCGACTAGAGGGGGAAATAAAAGAAATATAGTTAAATTCAAATGGTTTCACTTTATAAATCTCACATACAAACCTCAAAAGGGCAAACAACCCATAAATCACTCAGACTCATGCTTTGTGTTGACTGAACTAGCACTAACCAGGCAATTGGATCACCTTGAAGGTCAGCGGGTTCATGGTTCAGAGGTCAAACTCATGGGAATGTCTGCCTAGTTTCCTGTGATCGTGACCTACAGGCTATCACGCTGTGTTTAGCCTGTGTGTCAGTTACAGGTTATCGCGCTGAAAGCTCTCCAAAGCTCTCCAAAGCCAGTTATCGCTATCATTCCCGTATGTGCTTTGACCTGGGAGTGAGAGGAGGAGGACGTTTGGGATCCTGGTGACTTCCACTCATCTACACTCATTTGAGGGATGTGATCAGTAAAAAGAAAAACACTAGATTAATCAAATTTGGAAAATGTCTTATGGAGCAGAATACCATGATCAGTCTTATTATGACACACATGGACAAATGCTACACTTTTTTCCCACTTACAGCACATTTATCTGACTAATACAAATGAAAGCTCATCCATCATGCATTACTCTACTTATATGTGTCTAAAGAAACCAGTCTGAGAGGTGTTGCACTCTTGGATGCAACCTTTACACAAAATAGTTTCAAGTAGGTTTAGCCAACAGTACCATATTATAATAAAAGGCCTGAACACTTAGAAATAAACTACAAGAGGCTCTTCAGATGCAAAAATAATTGTGAGATTTGCAAAGCTGATATGTGAAAAAGTGATACAAAATGTGGGATGTTGGCAGATTTTCATCATGCATGGATTAAAGACCAAGCAATGCTTAAAGAGCCTGTGACAGCATCCCAACAACTGTTGTGCAATGAAATATTGGGCTACTAGTAATCTCGAACCGTCAGTTTAAAAAAGAAAAAGCGATACCGTTCCGTTAAATATCAATAATTTCGAACATCGCGGGGAAATTCCTTCGACTCATTTTGAAGTTTTGGGGGAAGCCGGAAGTGACGTCAATGCGGGAACGCTTCACTGTGCGGCGAGAGAGCCAAACACGGACAAAGTGTGTTGTCATGCGTAGAAATTGTGAATTACTGAGTTTAGGCACGTTAATAATGTTTTAATGAAGTTGACTACAGTATATTCATATTTGTCAGTGCTTTCATCTCAATTCGGTGAACATAAACATAAATGATCGTGGTGAAGATGATGATTACATTAGGATTAAAAATCGGTAGTGAGAGCTGCTGAATTTCCTCCCGTAGGATGTGATATAAAAACAAATCGATTATTTTTGTAGTTGTAAACTCAAGTGGATGAAACTACATTTATTAGTGCTTTCATGTCAATTCGGCGAACATATGATACATTAAATGATCGTGAGAATGATGATTAAAAATCGTTTGTTTGTGCCGATCTGCATTTCCTGATGAGAAAACAAACCGATGCTTTTTGTAGTTGTAGTACACCAACATGGATTAAACGTGTGGTTTTTTCACCACAATGTTGGGGAAATTAATGGATAAAATGCACGGATTATTATTATTATTATTCCCACTCCGATCGGGACACTAGGTCCACCGTTTCCCCGCAGCGAGGCTCCCCCCGTTGACAGTTTACGTGGGCTGGGTGCAGTGGCGGACTGGCCATCGGGACGAATCCCGATGGCCAGTACCGAAGTGGGCCGGTCGGATAAGTCACTAGCACATCCCCCAGAGGCGGCGCGTGAGGTTCAGGTTTGGGAAGGCTAAATAACTTTTTTTACCTGACGCTGCCCGCCTCCGGCGTCTATAGAAAAGAGATCAACTCAGTGTGCGGAGTTTAAATCTCTCAAGTCATATTACAGGATAAAGGAAATACAGTTTAAACTGCCGTATGCAGAGAAGACGCCGACGTGTCGCACTTATCATTCATATTACATCATCAATCAGATCATCGATCATATAATGTATCATATATTTCCTTATCTGAGTCAGCTTCTCCAGCCGTATCTGGCCGTGCAACACTTACAGTGTCACATACTGTATGCAGAAGATAAGTATTATTTTAAGCAACACATTATGTTGACGAAACACTCGAGTCAAATGTAATTAAAGTCAGATCCACTCGTGTCTTAGACGTGAACGCGCTCTCAGCTGGAGAGAGAAACCCTGGCTTGATTTACCGAGTTGATAACCAGCGTCGTAGGACCGCTTAGCGAGATCTCGTTTGTTAGTTTGTTGTTGTTAGTTAGTTTGTTACTCAAACATATCCAGGGTCTGTTGAACTGGCTTCGTAGTACAGGGCACAGGTGGCTAGCAGCGCTAATGTCAAAGACACAGACATTGCATTATATTTGTATTTTACCAGGATGCAGTGACACAAATATTTACATTTACTATCTACAGCACCCGCCGCCCCTGACATCCCCCACTCCCCCTGTTGACAACTTACTAGCGGTACCGAAGTGGGCCGGTCGAGAGTCCCGGGATGATTTTTAGTCCCACTGGCTACATGACCGTATGATCGCCCATATTGACGCACCTAATTCCTAAACTTCTAACAGATACAACCTAAAGCGATCCTTCAGCCTCATATGAGCTCTCAGACACGTTCAAAATTAAACTGTCATCGCTGTCTGAGTTTGCTGCTGTGTGCGCCATCGTGCGTTTACATGCAGATGCTGGGATCCTGAACGGTGCAGCTGGAGCGCTGTGCCCGCAATGACGTCACACGTAATTTGGCGGGACTTGAAGAATCCCCGAGCAGATCCAGGAAATGGTCAACATTGAAGGGCAGATTAATGGTTATCAAAGTACAAATATCCAAAATCAGTTCAGTAACGGTTTTCAAGGGGACAATATTTACTCAAATTGATGTGTTTGGATGATGGGGGAAACTCGTGTCACAGGCTCTTTAAATTGGGGGCTAGGCCAATCAAGAGGAAGGTTATAGAAGGTCAATGGTGTATAATCAGCTAGTTTTGTGCAGCCTCAAGACCTCAAGACATACAAGAATACCAGAAAATAAGCATGAGTTGTTATCCCTCTGCACTTATTTATTCAACAAAAACTAAAAGCCACATAGCCTGGCTTTCATTAGTGTGCAGATCAGTAACTAATATTATCACTAAAACAAGTTCAAGAGAACTCTTATTTGAGGCCATCTGAACGCAGTGTTCTACAATTTAATAGTCTCTGTTCAGCATCACTAACTCTGTGGTTTATTCATCTTGGTCACATTTTAAACGTTTAATATAACTTTTGGGGGCATTTCTCCTATAAAATGGGACTGTATACAAACTAATATGAAATGAAAACATCCTATTGCTTCCTAAATTTAAATGGAAAATACCGTTCCTCGATTGATCGCGTTGAACTGAGCATGAAATGAACACATGGCAATTATTTGCAGGGGAATGAGAGGAAGATGGAGAGAGTGACAGAACGGTGTTGACCAACAGGAAGACATGTGTGTCCGGGTAATGTGAGAGATAGAGTGTTTAAGGTTGAATTATGTGTCTGCTGGTGTGTGTGTGTGGGTGCAGACGAGGGTGGGGATGGCTGGAGAAGAGATAGATGAGGACAGCGAGAGGAGAGGGAGTGAAAGTGTTATCAAGCTACTAAAGCTTTTGGCTGAGAAACGAGGCGTGGAGGGGAGAAGGAGGGTGGGGGGGGGGGGTCACGGGGTCACAAAGTAGAATCTGTGCTGGAGAAGACGCAGACACCAACCTTTTCACCCCTGTGATAACGATAATGAGTCCCTGACTTTCACTTCTGTGTGCACCAACGGAAAGAGAGCCGCAGTCCAAAAAACAGATATCCACCATTTGAAATAATTGACCCTTGCTCCTAGGAAATAACGGAGTGTACGAAAGCGATCGGCTTCTGTTACATTTATGAGTCATTTTAAGATGTTTTATAAAACAGTTATGGTTTGTAATAGAAGACTCCTTTGTGAGTTTTCAAATAAAAATGACGAGTTTCTTCTGCTTGGAACATTTGAAATAGTGCAGACCACAAGTCAATAAGCACTATATTTGTTAAATTTGGAAAATCAGACGTACTGTATTAGTCAGAATCACCGTAAAGTCCAGTAGAAATGGTTTGGAGGCTTAAGACAGCTCATCTCAAAAGACCTATAAGACCTCAGAATTCAACCGTATTATATATTTTTGTAAGGAAATAAAAGTGAGAACTCAAATCTTTAAAATATCCCCTTATTTTTGCAAAATGTTCATCATTAAAAATCTAACATAAGACAAAAGAATGTGCTCTGTCGAAGTCTTCTTTTGTGTCTTTAAATGACCACATGTGATGAAAATGATCATATTGATTACTTTATATTTCATGTGTTGAGACCCATGCATGTCTAAACCAAAGGAGATGACCAACTAAGATCCATGTTTTTCACATTGTGACGCCATAAATCTCACAGACTCAGCAGCACTGCCACCTCTCACCTCTAAACTCTAACCCTGACAGCCCCAACATCAGAGACCCTGTCAACTAAGCATTTTTAAAAGCATTTTACTTATACTTTAAAAATATAAATCAGGACCATTTTTATTATCCCTACTACAGCCGAGCTCTTCTTTTTAATGTCTTCCACCAATGACTAAAGGTAAATACATCACTTAACACACCACGTGATGCGTTTAATATGTATTCAATTGTTAATATATGGAAACTACACAATGTCTTAGATAAATGAAACATAATGTCATGTGTGAGTTTGGACTAACAGCTATGTTGCCTCCTCACCTCTTCTCTCCACTGACCCCTCACCTCTGACCCTTCCTGACACACCGCATTAAAGAGCCTTTTAAAGCCGCCCATCACCTCTCACTTTCACTATCAGATGTGTGAACTCCATTTAGAGACAAGATACATATGTTGCTGCCAATCCACGTTTGCTATCACCTGTACTCAATTAAGTGTTTTTGTCCCTCCGTATGTCTTGGTCACATGGACCTGAAAACATCTCCCTCTCTGCCTTTCTTTTCAAAAATCGTAATTATCTTCTTAATGGCAGATTAAATATTGAAATCTGTATATTCCCAGGTGGTCAAAGCTGATCACCTTTTGCAGTTTTGGGGAGAGTAGCAAATGAAATAGCATAAGAAACAGACATTATCATATCAGTGAGGAAAGTCGCAGCTCCTGTCTAAGACCAGCAATATGAATTCAACACTGTTAAGACAGCCAAGTCCTAAGTTTAGAAATGCTGTCCTCATCAGTTAAAGACCACGAATATCGCAGCTCCAATGTATGGAACATCATCTAAAAGCCAGCTTTAAGAAAAGCTTTAAAAATAATAATGTAGATTTGTTTAAGGGGATAGTGTCTAACAATATGCAGTGTTAATCTCAAATTGTATTGATGGCCTCATATCCGCTCTGTAAGCAGAAAAATAGAAGCACATCCTCCTGCAAAGCTTTCTGTCTGTCATCCCTCCAGCACAGAGTCATAAACATGCAGGTGTGTGTGTGTGTGTGTGTGGGAAGTGTTGTGTTGCACACTGACACCTTGATTCTGTTGACTAGAGCCTTTGTGTGAGCTGAGGACACACACACATTGTCCAAGCCAATATCACCGAGAGATTCCAAGGTTGTGTGTGAAGTGAATGCACTTGGGTATCTTCCAGGTTCACTCTTTGTGTGACTGTGTGTGTGTGCATGTGTGCTTTGCAGAACGGTCAACAGCAAGTCAAATGTGTGTGTATGTTTGGTGAAATGGAAAATCAGCAGCAGTAGGTAAAATATGTGCATGTGTGTGAAGTCATGCTTGCTGGCTTGCATGTATGCATATTTTTGGATGTTTATGTGTGTGCATTTTCGTAGGTTGTCATGTTTGTTCACATGCCTAAAATACCTTCAGTTTGCATTAGCTGTTTTGCCTGCACTGCTTTTTCTCTCTCACACACACACACACACACACACACACACACACACACACACACACACACACATACACACACACAACAGGCAGCTGGTGTACTTACAGTCTTTCAAGCAGTCTGAGGTCTTGGAAGGATCCTCTTTCCACGACACTGATTTGGTTGTCCTCCAGATGCCTAGAGAAATAGACATGAAGACACGTAAGACAAAAGAAAAATCTGACATTTCTTATCATATTCAAACAAATCCATTTACTATGAGACTCGGCAAAGGATGACAGTCCAAGAGAGAAGAGCAATAACAGTGTGTCAAAAAACCTATAATAGCCGCAGGAGGTATTCCTTAAAAAAACATTGAATGTATATTTCTCTGCAAGACAATGATAAAGATGGGAGCACCTATCCCCATCCAGCTCTCCAGGCTGACCTGGAGGTTCAAACCAAAGGAAGACACACCCGATAAATCTCATGTTCTGGAGTGTGCAAACATCAGCTGCTTGCCAGAGGGAGATAGAGAGATTTCAAACATTGAGAAAGACATTTGCCCTTTTAAAAAAATGGTTGTATAAACAAAGAATCAGTGCAGTGAACAAATGAATCTGGCATCAAACAACAGTTTGAAAAGTTTAAGACATGAAGCATCTCACTAATGTCACAATGCAGTGAGCCAAAACAAACAATTATCAACCCATCCCTCTTCCACCCCTCGGTGAATATCTTCTCCATTTCTCGTCCGCTGCACTGTAATGCATATTGCTCTTTTTCTCTCCTGCTCTCTGTGTGTTGTCATGATCTAAGGTTTTCCAGATGGGACAGTGTAAAGGAGACAGAACATCTCCGCAGATATGCATGTTTATATTATTTTCTGTCTGAGGATGTTAAGAGTGACATCTCCTAAGAGAGAGGAGGGGACGGGGGGCGATCGAGGGAATAAGTGGGTGATATGAGAAGCAGAGGGAAGTAAAGGGATAGAAGAGAAAGGAGGAGGTAGAGAGAGAGGAGACAGAGACCTAGGGACCAGGAAATAACAGATGGATTGAGTGAGAGAGAAAAAAGACAGCGAAAGCCAAGGATTGAAGAAGCTGTATCAAAAGAGATAATGTCTGGCCTGTCGTGTGGACTTTGAAATGTTTTGGCATGACCATCCTTAAAATATTCCTTTAAAGAAAATGTTTAGACATGTGTCTGTATTGCAGCCATTAATTTGTGGTCTGTCATATTGGCGCCTTTTTACAAACACAAACTAGGGCTGTGCAATTAATCGTATTTTAATCGCGATTACGATTATGGCTTGCGACGATTATGAAAACAGCATAATTGACAAAATACGATTATTTAGCTGGGTGCGCTTCGCCCCACCCTAGAAGCCCACTCGGCCACGTGGGAGTGACATGTGTTGTGAGTGTTCAGCACAAGCGAAGATGTCAGAACAAGAGCAGCAACTCGTTAAAAAGAAGGGTACAACTATTTCCACTATTTGGAAGTACTTTGGCTTTCAGGAGTCCGACGTGGAGCAAAACAAAGTACAGTGCAGGATTTGTTACCAGGTTGTGTCGGCACCACACGCTAACACAACCAATCTCTTTAATCATCTGAAATACAACCACAAAGTGCAATACGACCGGGCAATAATACAACAAAAAGCAGATGCCGCTCGACTTCATCCACCACATCATCACAGTCATCGATTCAGGACGCATTGTACAGAGCAACGGCCTACGCGACGAGCTCGCAGAGATATTACAGGTGCCATTACATTTCACATCGCTAAAGATATGTGCCCAGTTAGCACTGTTAGCAACCAGGGCTTTAAGCAACTTGTCAACACGTTGGACAAGCGTTACGCGATGCCGTCTCGGTATTATTTCAGCAGGTATTATGTGACAAATGCCGTGGGGAAGTTGAGAGAGATGTGGCTTCAGCTGACTAATTTGCGACTACAACGGACCTATGGTTTAGCCCAGGGGTGCCCAACCAGTCGATCGCGAGCTCGCGAGATGTGTCTAAAAATAGAACAACAATATTCTGTTTTATCGTTAATGTCCTGTAACATAATCTTCCTGTGCCAGAATAATGCACTTGAACGCATCAAAGCTTTGAGATTGGCCGGCGTCACCCCTGTGTCGGGGCGTGGCTGAGGGTCTTCAGTACAGGTGGCAATATTGTCACTGCCTGCGCTCATCTCTGAAACCAGACCATTTAAACAGCCTGGTGTTCATTGCAACAAATCTTTAAGAGATGACATGAGCAGCCCTACCAGCATTTTCCATGGTGGCCTAGACATTTTTATTTGGTCTTAAATTGTAGTTCAACATTTATTTCCTGTTACTTCTGGACCATGACGGTGGGCCAGCCTACAACGTTTAACTGAGTGGAATATGTTGAATATGTTTTACCAAAATGTTGGCTATATGTTAAGGAGTTTTCAGTAGGTTGTGACAGTGCACTGCAACATGTCTAATTTATTGTTATGTATCATATTAATAATATATGTTTAGTATGGTTTTGGATGTGTGCTCCAACATATTTGTTGATCTTGTTTATTGGTAAAATATTATTTGTTTTAAAGTTCAATGAATAATCGTCAAAATAATCGTGATATCAATTATTGACCCAAATAATCGTGATTATGATTTTTGCCATAATCGCACAGCCCTAACACAAACACACACAGACAAGCTGTTGGACTGAAGCATGCACTTGGCTGGAAGATAACAGACTCTCAACCATGACGTGCATATTACAAAATAACTTTGATATAATACACATATGTATAGCATGCAGCATGCATACTAGTAAATATCTGCACTGTTTCAATCTCCCAGTTTAGAGTTTGCATATTTCTCTCATCAGTTTATTTAGAAATTAATTCAAACCAATCTTATATTATTCAAAAATGACCATATATTGGTGGATAATTGGTAAAAAGAACCGAAAAAAACAAACATTTAAACTAGTTTATTCACAGTAAAGTAGTGGAAGTTAGAAGGATAATTCTAAACTCTAAGATAACTAAGGCAAACTGACAATGACAAGTGCAAATACATATCGTGAATAAGATATATACCCATACACACCCACCACTAATAAGCACTGTCAGATATGTGTGTAAACATTTAAAGAGTAAACATATAGACTCACACACACGTATACACACATGTAAACACAGAGTCCTGACTGCAGTCAATCACTCATAAATTCAACTTCAAATTCAACACGGCTTGTTTATTCTAGTCTAGCTGCATATCTCTATCCTGATAGAAAGGCATATCTCGTGAACTCCAGGGAAAGCTAAATCAAGACATAACTTTGAGTAACTATCTGAGTTGATTTGTCCAAATGAGAGATCAACCGCATGCTGATTTATTGAATAAAGTTTAGAAAGGCGGGGGATCTAAAGCCAAACACATGGTGCGGCGAGTATGTGCTGGCATATTGTTCAGATGAGGTATCGTTTTTGAATTGGTCTGTATCAGAGATGAGTCATCAACAGGCCGATGGAGGAAGAAAGCATGTATTGATTTCATATGTGTGCGACCGGGTGTTTCTAATCACATGTTATTCAGTTTTAGCAATCATTACACAAAGCAGAGTGATGTCACGCTACCTGAAGGTAAACTCAGAGCACTTGGCGTCTGAAGGTTATAAGGAAATACTTGAGGGGATATTAACTTCACTTGTTGTTTACACATAACGGGTGTAGCCACATTATCTCTCCCCGGCCGAATGTTCAATATCAAGTACAAGTTTTCACCTCTCAAAATTTGTTTAAAATTACTCAATTTCGCCACAGTCTGGAAAACATCTCATGATTTATGGCTGCCAAAGATATTACGCTAAGTGTTGCGCATGCAGTACGCATGCCGAGACAACCGGTGTTTCTGATTATCGCACGACGGTCTGACCCCTCGGATTTAAGAATATTCAAACTGCTGGATTGGATTATCTGCTTTTAAATACATAATACAAATATTAATATAGTTGAATTTTAAACAGATAACAGTAGGGAACTTGATCAGGGTGTTTCAATTAGGTAATTGTTGTACTAGATCACTTAGCACCTTTAAAAACACACCTGATATCCGGTAGATTGGGTGAGGTGTAACAGAAGTCATAATTTATGTGATGTGGGTGAAGAATAGAACATATACTGCCAGGATATAAGCACAGGCATCGATGAATATAATTTTGCCGCAGCTATAATCGTGCCCTGGGAAGAATGTTGCCGTTAACTTACTACATGCAAACTTATTTTCTCATGGGATGTATTTAGTGATCCCTGAACTAGGCATGGTGTGTGTGTGTGTGTGTGTGTGTGTGTGTGTGTGTGTGTGTGTGTGTGTGTGTGTGTGTGTGTGTGTGTGTGTGTGTGTGTGTGTGTGTGTGTGTGTGTGTGTGTGTGTGTGTGTGTGTGTGTGTGTGTGTGACTTTCTTCCATTTCCCAAGCCTTCTCCTCCCCATTTCTTTAAGAGATTTAGAGTGGGGAAATGTCACAGCAGTTTATCACCAACCACATGAAACAAGCTGCTAGCACACCACACACAAACACACACTCTCTCTCTCACATGCACACACACACACACACACACACACGCCTATTTGCCTTGGTCCTTCTCACCCTGTCTTAAGTGCATAAACACATAAATAAAAGGTCCCTGTCTTTTTCTATATTGCTCTAACACACACAGATAAAACCTGAAGCGAAGTACATTTTCCAAAAACTCCATCTTGATCCTTACTTGTTTGGTTATATTTAAACAAATGAACACACACACATGCAGAAACGTATTTTGTCTTCTCTGCGCAGTTTGTGCTGGGAGTTTATTTTTATCTACCGGTCTGGTTAAAACGGAGTGAGGAGGGAAGCTGTATGCAGCCAACGGTGATTATAGTTATTATAGGCCTAACATACATACATACACACACACACACACACACACACACACACACACACACACACACACACACACACACACACACACACACACACACACACACACATGTAAGCCACTTGAAGCAGAAGAGCAAGAGAGCCCTTAACGTCAATTAGGACAGCTGAGAGCAGACGAGGAGTCACACTCTGCTGACTGCGGCCGTTTAGATATGACGAGCTAGACAAGCACGGGTAACATCGGCAATGACCTTAGCATGTTATTGGATTTTTCCCCCCCCCCATAGGATCAAAGAAGACGATCCAAAGTGGACGAATCATACTTTATGATTAAAAAATGTCTTTGTGAGGTGTTAACTGTGTTTAATGTTTACTCAGTAAATGTACTTAAGAAGTAATTGAAACAGACCAGCAGACAGTCCGGCTCAGTTAGCCCTCTTTTGAGGCCCCAAAAACAAAACAATTTCTGAACAGATAGTATATCAAAGTGGTGGGATTCACCAGTTATGACACATCTTGTTAGTTCAGGCTGGACATGCATCATGCTTCAAGAGGGCTCTCTTTTTGGCTATATACAGAAGAAACAATAACTGTACAGTGAACTAGACACCTTTCAATGTATAGTACACACAGTAGGGAGGTTTTTTTGGTTTAAGACATTCTTAAAAGAATCTCAAACGTGTGTTTCCTATTTTACATTTCTGAAGGCATCTATCTGGATTTCCTAGTATTGCAAAATCTAACAGCATTGTTTAACTATTGCTCATAGACATTGAATACAGCAAATTCTGACTTACATTATCTTTTCTTTTACTGTTTCTAATGAAGAATGACTCACAGTTTCTTGCTGAAAACTGTCCAGAAATGTTGTAATTTTGTCAGCAGTTTAATCACTGCACACCATAATATGTGCACCAGTTTAACATCTTGTTTCTTGTTGAACAAATAGGAGTCTTGCTGCTTGTTCTTGGCATGTCAGCTCAAGATTACTCTATTATTTAACCTCGTAAAGATTCAGTAATTACGGAATTCAAGTCCTTGGATTAGACAATTGCATTCTCTCCTGCTCTGAAATCCCTCATTAGGTTGAGAAACTTTATTTTATAGAGACGTGTTTCCCCTATAGCCATATACAGGCCTATTAGGTAAATATAGCATTTGCCTAATTGCTCCAGCATGGCAGTATTTTGTTAATGGGATTCCTTGTAAAGACACAAATACAGAGTCACAATGAGGGGAAAAGAAAGAGGTCTTAATGGAGCTGCTGGTGCCTGGTGGATTCCACATGAAGGCCTCATACCTGAATGATTAAACAGATCATTTAATAGGATTGTTTTCTGATCTGCCAAGTGTGTGGTTGACATATGATTATGTTAACACAATTAAAGCTATTAGGCTGAGGCAGGGGAAAGATCACTACATTGTTAGGCTGTAGGAAATAGGATGAAAAGTGGCCAAACATCCACTTGGACCTAGATTTTTGAATGGCAATATGACGATGTTACACTATAGGATAAAACAGTTAATATTGCTTGAGGTTATGTATTTCCTTCAGACAAATATATCTGTTTAAGCTTTTTGAAGCTATCAAATATTCATACAGGGCATGTTCTTTAAGTTCAGTTATTTTACCAGTGATCAAAGATTACAAACATCTTTTAATCATGCAATAGCCCGACATGCAATTGTTTTGTGAGGTACTTCCTGTCTGCTCCTTCCTGAGCTACACAGATACAAGTTACTGGGTCTAATGCAAGAACACATCATACAAAGAGATGTTTGATCAAATGGCACGTCTGATTAACTTCAGAAAATGTGTCATATTCCCAATGTTTCTTGACTCAGGCAATTCAGGCAAGCTAACTTTACAGAACCGAGACCGCATGGCTAACGATACGAATAAGACGCTTTTTGAATGAGACACATTATTCTTGGACAGAAACCAAGTAAGAAATAAACATGACTAAAACACTCCATGTAATTCAAAAGCATAGCTTAACAAACCCTGAGTCATTTCGGCAGCTATGACTGGTTCATCACCACAAAATGTTGACATAAACAGAGAAAGAAACAAACTTACAGAATCCTGAGGTTCTTGAGGCCGGAGAAGTCCACTTTAGTGACTCTGGTGATGTTGTTTCTGTTCAAATCCCTACAGAGAGAAACAAAAAGGTTATAAATATGATTGGTCCAATGTAATTGATAATACAATTTAGTTTAATTAACAGTATTAACTTTATATCACACTGTGTATCTTGAAAGGATGTTGATTTATCATAGGAAAAAAGAGAAAAAGAAATGAACACCAATGAGGAACAACTGAGTGCATTTGCATGTGTGTCTCTGTGTGAAATTATTGAATGTGGCAGTAGGACGGAGCGTGAGAATGCCCGGCAGCTTATTAGCCCACACACAAACACAGACACACACATACAAACACAAACAAGCATAAACCAAAACACACAAACACTCCTACCATTCAGCCACTGGGAAAATGATGCACACACACACACTCGCACATCTACGCAGACACACCCTCACCCACACACACCCACACAGCGCTCCTGCTGCTCTGACTTATGAGACATTTTCCAGCAAAAAAAACAAAAAGGATGAAATTATTTTCTCTTTCCATCATCAGAGTTTAAAAGCTTATCGTGTTTCCTGGATGTCATTCAATCTGTTTTAACTACGGGTGCACAATGTATGCACACTGCAATATGAACTGTGTGTGTGTGTGTGTGTGTGTGTGTGTGTGTGTGTGTGTGTGTGTGTGTGTGTGTGTGTGTGTGTGTGTGTGTGTGTGTGTGTGTGTGTGTGTGTGTGTGTGTGTGTGTGTGTGTGTGTGTGTGTGTGTGTGTGTGTGTGTGTGTGTGTGTGTGTGTGTGTGTGTGTGTGTGTGTGTGTATAGACTGGTTCCCTTTATACGGGTATGCTGTTTATTGAAACGCTGTCGTACTGGAGGACTTAGGGCAAGGAAAGAAAACACACACACAAGAGAGTATAGACAAACAACACACACCGTTTTGTCTCCTTTTTCGCACACACTGCTCTCTTTCCCTTGTATTGTAAGCTTTCACTTTCCCTCACACACACACAGACACACACACACACACACACACACAAACAGAGTCTGGTTTTGCAAAGGCGACCTGCGTGTGTGTTTTTCATAATACACCTAAACATTTATAAATCTGATTTAAGACCATATTAGGTTTCAAAAGGCTTCTCCGGGCTGCCATGCCTAGGATCACTAATAAGAGCCATACCCCGGCCTGAGAGGGGGGGGGGACTGGGGCAGCACTTCCTATACCAGGAGTCCACCAGGGGTCTTTCAAAGGCCTCCAGGATAACAAATAGCTTCAGTATCTCATCTGATGCAATGAGACGTCACATTGAAAGACTTCTGATGAAAGACACCCGCCTGCTCCTGACAGACAGTAATATAGATCATGAGAAAAAACTGAAAAAAGTGCCAAGTCATGTAAGGTTTCTATTTGAGGATTCTTGATATGAGAAAGAGAAGATTGTAGTTTTCAATACAGACTGAAGTGTCTAGCTGATGACTGTAGTGGAGCATTTAGGAGCTAGAGAATCCGACTTGTCCATTAACGAGTTGGTGGAGACCAAAACAGAGCTTTGAGGAGTTTGAAGATTGGACTTATTTTTTGTCAGGGGGCCAAAGGAATTCTAATGTCGACCCGTGTCTGTTTTTAGTTTTTTTAAAGATGGTTGCCATATTGACTTAATAATATTAATAAAAACGCAGTGTTGTGTTTGCATTCCAAAATGTTCAAAAAACTAAAAGTAGTTCTGCAGTTTGTCAAAAAACGTTTTAATTTTGAAGTGACATAACAAAAACATGATGATGCTCATATTATGGTGTGGCATTAATTGTTATGATAATACCAAATCATCAAGTGTTCCAAGCATTTGGAAGCAGCCACAACATGAAAACACCAAAAAACAAGAGGAATTCATTGTGATTTAGAGCTGCATCCATCTCGCCAGTTTATTAAAGAAAGCAGATACGTTTATGACAGCGAGCCATTTGCAAGGCATCGGTTCTTGTCACAGGATTTCAGTTTGTGTGTAATTGCCAGTTCCTGGAAAGCGAGGCAATTTGATAAGCCTTCTCGGATGTGATGAAAAATTCAATATGGCATTGATTTATCGTTTTCAACTTGAGGAAAGAGCTGCTTCCATCATGAAGGACATGTCTTTTTTTCTTTGTTGATTTGAAACTTCAAGTAACCACTCACTCATGTTTCTGAGGCAGCATCCAATCCAAAATCTTTTTTTCCACATCTCTTCACCGCTATCAATCTCATCGTCCCTGTTTTACCCTACTGTCATCTGTCTCTCTCCCTTTTATTTTTTCATCTTCCCTTCATCTATCTTACATCTCTCTTTTCCCCAATCACTGCTCTTAATGTCAATCTGTCAGTAGTTCACAGCCATCTTTACACCCATGTTCCCAGCCTTCCTCTCCCCTTTTTCTTTTCCTCTAATCTCCCTGTTCAAGAGTGTCTCCCCCTCTCAATCTCTCACGTCTTATCTCTCACTGTTTCACAGTTGACTAAACACTTTTTCTTCGCCTTCCTCCGCTTTTCTCCATCCACCTAATCTCTCTTCTTTTATCTAAATCTTTCGCTCGTTTTAAGGTTGGCTACATTTTCCTACGCTTGTGTTTTTTTTCACCCTTAATCTCTCACTCCTTATCTCCATCTTCCTCTTGTTCACAGTGGAAACTTCAGCTCTCACCAGGGAAACTGCTCTTGACACAAACAAACAGTGAGGAGCCGGAGCCAGGTGGAGCGAGATGGCAAGACCCTAACTAACCTCACCGCCCGACAGCTGAGAAATTCAAGGACTCTGCCAGGAGAAACAAGAAGTGGTGTGAAATTAAATGATAACACTGTCAAATAAAAATCAAATAATCAAATAAACAATCATTAATGTCAGACAATTTATAGAAATACTAAATATTTGTAATCCTACGTACTAACATGTTGCCAATGCTTACACGGTACACTACAGAGTTAACAGACCTATATATATTTTGTTAGGCCAATATCAAGTGAAGGACTAAATAGCATGTCTTCTTAATTTTTTATTCCAAACCAATTAAAAGTATCAATTAGAGTTTTTACCCACGTTTAGCTTAATGTATATTGCATTTTTTTCTTCTTCAATAAAACACTTTATTTTAATGTTGTGCTGATGTAAAAGGATTTGGATCAATAACAAATAAATAACAAAAAGAGAAAAGACGGTATCAGCCAGTCAGTAGCGAAATGTGTCACATTATAATGGCTGATCTTTGCACGCTTGAATAAATGTCACTAATGAATCAAACACATGACGCTAATCAACAGTAATGTAAGCACGACCTCAATGCTCTGCCTGAAATATTGCAATGATCCATTATGAGCCTTATGCTGCGTTCCAGACAACTCGGAGGTGGGAATTTTTCCAGTTGAAATTTCAAACGTTCTACCTCCAAGCTTTCCAACGGCTGGAAGCCAAAATGTACACAAAAGCCATGGCTGACCGTGACAAACTGATGTATCTTTGGCACGTTTACACACAATTGAACGCCAAGCAGTGAAGCCTCCACATTTTAGTTTTGGTACTTCCCAAAAAATGTTTGTTTGGAGAAGATATATTTCAGAGATTGTTTACCGGAGCCAGCTATCTAAACACATTGGAGACATGCTATAAAACATTAACATGCAGAACTGGATTTACTAAAGATTGTATTCACTTCATCAAAAACAAGAGGCTCTAGTTGATGGTTGAGCAATAACAATGTCCTCTTCATATTTTTTGTGACTGCTTCTTTAAAAAAAAGGCAAGGAACGCAGTCTTATTAAGAGTAAGTCAATCTACATGCGATACCTCTGAAGCTCTGAAAGTGGTGTACCTGGAGATATAGATACACAAAAAATCATAGACTGCAAAGCCTTTGTTTCACTCAAAGAATATGGAGAAATTCAAGAAAAAGTAGTTTGAAGGAGATAGAATACAGTGGATGCTGTTATAGTACAAAACCATATAATTATTCTGTAGAGAGCACTTTGCATGAAACCTAAAAACATTTGAAAGGATCCGGATGACTTCATGAGGCGGCCATTTTGATGCACCTGGTCTGCTGAAGTGTGGGTGTCCGACCCACCCAGCAGTAAAGATTAACTTGGCTTTAAATTTAACTGACCAGCTGGCAGTCAGACAACTAACGAGAGGCTTTTGCACAAAAGCTCTAACCGCTGTTTGTTTCCATTACAGGCAGAGGTAAGGCGTGCATGTGTGTGTGTGTTTGCGACAACGGGATAAGACAAGAATGCAAACAGCAGGTGTTCATGGAATTAATGTACCATACAACAGACACACAAAGACACAGACAGCTCCCCACCCCAAACCACTGAAATCGGTGAACCCTACAGTCTGGCTGCCTTGGGACGAGCACTGGTTGACTTTAAACAAAGATATGCTTGCTGTGTGGGGGTCTGATTCACTTACAGCACATCTTCATAGTTGGCTAAACCACAGTGACTAAGAAATAACACAGAAATAACTTTTAGAAAGGAATGTTAAACAAATGACAGATCAGGTGACTAAGACTCCCAAGAGCTCAGTGGAAGGAAATGGTGGACTAATTGCCGCTGTGGTGAACTATGAAATATTAATATAACATGTTTGACATGTTGGGTTGCTGGTTTGACAGCTGTTTTTCCCTCTATCCTAATCTGTCCTGCTGGCCTTTGCATACTTTGGGATAACAGTGAGAAATAACTATTAACTGCTGCGAACAGTTTCCTCTCTCTGTTCTGCCTCTGTAAATCTGTCTCTGATACTGTGACATTTCCTCGTTCCACTTTGTCTTTCACTCTATCTGGCTCTGCATCCTTATCCCTCCATCCTTTCCCTTTCATCCTTTGTTGTTCTCCGTCCAACGCTCCGTTTACGAA
The DNA here is from genome assembly GCF_902827175.1 of Gymnodraco acuticeps. Taxonomy (NCBI): domain Eukaryota; kingdom Metazoa; phylum Chordata; class Actinopteri; order Perciformes; family Bathydraconidae; genus Gymnodraco; species Gymnodraco acuticeps. Next base: position 262,702 of record NW_022992275.1, read on the forward strand.
TGCGTTCGCTTCCTGTCCTAATCTCCTGTTATTTTCCACGAAGCTCTTGTATTGCTTCACTTTCTCATTCCTCCTTTTTTGCCCTTCATCGTTTTTTCTCTCTCTAAGATAGGTATGCTCAATTTCGCTCTCTAAATATCCCAGTTACGCAAGGAATCCTAATTGCCTTCTTCCTTTTCCTCTGAGCTCCAAACTCTACATCAGTCTTTCACCAGAAGCAGGGGGCCGGCGTCAAGCTGCTTCTAAATTAATCTTTGTTGGAGCTGCAATCCATCCACTTCAAATGTTTGATATGGTATTTAGCATCACCTGCTCTTAGTGTCACGATTCTCATGTTATGTCACGTTTGTAGTTTTGTATGTTTGGGTGTTTGCTGTCATGTTTTCCTCCTGGGTTATTGTCTGGTCCTTTTCTCTGTGTTTTTCCTCCCGTCGTTAGTTTCCCTGGTGTGTCTAGTTGTCTGATTGTGTTCACCTGTTGTCCTTGTGTTTCTCCTCCCCTGCCCGGCTGTTTCTCGTCTCGTGATTACCCCTCCCTGTATTTAGTCTTGTCTCTTCCTGTGTTCAGTGTTGGTTCGTCTTTTGTTGGTGACTGAGTTCACCGGTGAGTGTTCTGTTTTGTCTGTATTAGTTTCATTATCCTTGAAATAAAGGTTTATCAGAGTTATCTGCATTTGGGTCCTGCTTCCTTCACTCAACCGTGACAGTACGAACCAACCAGAAATGGACCCAGCAGATGATCCTTTTGAGGTGGAACTCCAACATTTTTCCTTTTATTTGGCTTGCTGCTATGATTGGTGGAAGGGAGCGTCCAGTGTTCTGCAGAAGGAGGCCGCTCTGGTAGAGGTGCACCGGTTTGCTATGGAGAAACCAGACTTGATGAAATTCTTACCTGGCTGGATTTTGAACTTCCTCTGGGTGTGTGATTTCCAGCCTGCTGACTACAAACGTCTCGGTGTGTTCCGTCTGGAGTCAACCCATGCTTCTGCCCCAGTTCCTGCTCCTGTCCAGGAGTCGTATTCTGGAACTCGTCTGGCTTATGGAGGTCCACGGAGTATTCAGGCGGCTGCTAAGAGAAGGAGTCGCAAGGCCAAGCTAGCAGCCCGAGCCCCCAAGAGCCATGGTTCCAGCCCCAGTCCTGGCCCCAGAAACCATGGTTCCAGCCCTGGTTCCAGCCCCAGCAGCCATGGTTCGGGCTCCAGTACAGGCCCCAGAAGCCATGGTTCCGGCAACAGAACCGGCCGACACAGCCATGGTTCCGGCCTCAGTTCCGGCCCCAGCAGCCATGGTTCCGGCTTCAGTACCGGCCCCAGAAGCCATGGGCCCGACTCCAGTTTCGGCTACAGGGCTGGCTCCCAAGCCGACGCCAGCTCCCCGAGTCTGGTCGGCGTACCGGCCGACTCCAGCACCTCGTCTCCTGCTGGCACTCCAGCCGACGCCAGTTCCCCGAGTCCTGTCGGCGTACCGGCCGACTCCAGCACCTCGTCTCCTGCTGGCTCCCCGGCCGACGCCAGCTCCCCGAGTCTTGTCGGTGTACCGGCCGACTCCAGCACCTCGTCTCCTGCTGGCTCTCCAGCCGACGCCAGCTCCCCGTGTCCTGTCGGTGTACCGACCGACACAAGTCCCCTCTCAAGTCCCCTCTCGACTTCCCTCTCAAGTCCCCTCTCAAGTCTCCTCTCCAGTTCCCTCTCAAGTCTCCTCTCCAGTTCCCTCTCAAGTCTCCTCTCAAGCTACCTCTCGAGTCACCTCTCGAGTCCCCTCTCAAGTCTCCTCTCAAGTCCCCTCTCGAGTCCTCTCTCGAGTCCCCTCTCGAGTCACCTCTCGAGTTCCCTCGCAAGTCACCTCTCGAGTCACCTCTCAAGTTCCTTCTCGAGTCCCCTCTCAAGTCACCTCTCGAGTTCCCTCTCAAGTCACCTCTCGAGTCATCTCTCAAGTCTCCTCTCGAGTCCCCTTTCAAGTCACCTCTCGAGTCACCTCTCAAGTCACCTCCCGAGTTCCCTCTCGAGTCCCCTCTCGAGTCTCTTCTCCAGTCCCCTCTCGAGTCACCTCCCGAGTTCCCTCTCGAGTCCCCTCTCGAGTCTCTTCTCCAGTCCCCTCTCGAGTCTCCTCTCGAGCCACCTCTCGAGCCACCTCTCGAGCCACCTCTCGAGTTCCCTCTCGAGTCTCCTCTCGAGTTCCCTCTCAAGTCCCTACCCAATGTCCTGGTCCGTTGGAGGTTCCGCTGGGGGTCCTGCCAACCCTGTGTCCTGTGCCGTTGGAGGCTCCGCCATCTACTCTTCTGCCGGGGGTCCTGCCAACCCTATGTCCTGTGCCGTTGGAGGCCCCGTCGACTACTCTTCTGCCCGGGGGTCCTACCAACCCTATGTCTTGTGCCGTTGGAGGTTCCGCTGGGGTCCTGCCAACTCTATGTCCTGTGCCGTTGGAGGTCCCGCCGACTACTCTCCTGCCGGGGGTCTTGCCAACCCTGTGTCCTGTCCCGTTGGAGGTCCCGCCGACTACTCTCCTGCCGGGGGTCCTGCCAACCCTGTGTCCCGTTGGGGGTCCCGCCGCCGACTCTTCTGCCGGGGGTCCTGCCAACCCTATGTCCTTTGCCGTTGGAGGCCCCGCCGACTACTCTTCTGCCGGGGGTCCTACCAACCCTATATCCTGTGCCGTTGGAGGTTCCGCTGGGGGTCCTGCCAACTCTATGTCCTGTGCCGTTGGAGGTCCCGCCGACTACTCTCCTGCCGGGGGTCTTGCCAACCCTGTGTCCTGTCCCGTTGGAGGTCCCGCCAACTACTCTCCTGCCGGGGGTCCTGCCAACCCTGTGTCCTGTCCCGTTGGGGGTCCCGCCGACGACTCTTCTGCCGGGGGTCCTGCCAACCCTATGTCCTGTTCCGTTGGAGGACCCGCTGAGAGTACTGCCAATCCCATGTCTTGTTCCGTTGGAGGTCCCGCCGTTACCTGTCTCGCCGGGGGTCCTGCCAACTCCTGGTCCTCTTCCGTGGGGGATCCTGCCGAAGCCTGTCCCACCGGCTCTGGTTCCTGTCCGGCCGACACCGGGTCCTGCCCGGCCTCCGGAGCTGTCCCGTCAGCGCCTTCCTGCCCAGCCTCCGGAGCTGTCCTGTCAGCGCCTTCCTGCCCGGCCTCCGGAGCTGTCTGGTCTTCGCCTTCGAGCCCGGCCCCCTGAGAGCCGCGGTCTTCGCCCTCGAGCCCGGCCCCCTGAGACCCGTGGTCTTCGCCTTCGAGCCCGGCCCCCTGAGTGCCGCGGTCTTCGGCCTCGAGCCCAGCCCCCTGAGTGCCACGGTCTTCGCCCTCATGCTCGGCCCCCTGACTCTTCCTGCCGCTGCCTTCGCCCTCATGCTCGGCCCCCTGAGTTTGCCCGCTGTGGTCTTCGCCCCTCCATGGACTCTACCTTGCCCCCAGGCCGTCCGCCCGAGACCCCCACCTTGGACTTTGCCTTGCCCCCGGGCCGTCCGCCCGAGATCCCTTCCGGGCCCTCCGCTGTGCTCCTGGGCTGTCAGCCCAAAACCCGTCCTCCAGACCCCCTCCACCCACCCTGATGGCCCTAGTTTTGTGTCCCTCCTCCGGACCCCCTCCACCCACCCTGCTTGAGGTTTTGGACTTTTGTGGGGGGTTTTTTAGGGACGTCTGGAATCCGTCCCTTGAGGGGGGGGTTCTGTCACGATTCTCATGTTATGTCACGTTTGTAGTTTTGTATGTTTGGGTGTTTGCTGTCATGTTTTCCTCCTGGGTTATTGTCTGGTCCTTTTCTCTGTGTTTTTCCTCCCATCGTTAGTTTCCCTGGTGTGTCTAGTTGTCTGATTGTGTTCACCTGTTGTCCTTGTGTTTCTCCTCCCCTGCCCGGCTGTGTCTCGTCTTGTGATTACCCCTCCCTGTATTTAGTCTTGTCTCTTCCTGTGTTCAGTGTTGGTTCGTCTTTTGTTGGTGATTGAGTTCACCGGTGAGTGTTCTGTTTTGTCTGTATTAGTTTCATTATCCTTGAAATAAAGGTTTATCAGAGTTATCTGCATTTGGGTCATGCTTCCTTCACTCAACCGTGACACTTAGTTTGTAACTATGATTGATATGGAGCTTAAAAGGCAGGAACGTTGGTTCAATTTGGACTGAAAGCGAAAACAAGGTTGTTGGGCTGTTGATCACTTGATCAGAGAGAAGAAGACATATTGTTAGTCAGTGTGTGTGGGAAATAGAGATAAAGTGCTATTGAACAATTACAACTCACTTATTTGTCTATGGTACACAATCATCCCTAGCAAAATAATGTAAAATGGATCGAATCACATCCTTTCAAGTGTAAGGGCGGATGCAGCTTCTTTAGCAGGTTTTGTGGCATATGATTTGATCCTTGCCCTAAGTCAAGTAGAACACGTTTCTATTACAGTAAAGACCATTTCAAAAGTACAACATAAATAATGAAATTGAAAGATGTATGGAAAGTGTTCAAATAGACGGACATGTTTAGTTCTTGTCTCCATTGCACACCATGTATTATCCACAAGAGACTCTACAAGTTTTGGAACATTTCTGGGTTTTGTGGAACATTTGGTCTCCAATGCAGCCGTTTACTGCTGTTTTGAATCTCTATCATATTGATGCTAATCTGAAGTGAAATCTCTCCTATTACAGAACTGCTCTCTGGGAAACACAGCAATCATCACTTGGAGGTTTTGGGCATTCACATCACACGGCAAAAATCATCTGAATACATGAGAACAAGCGAGTACAGACACACTCTTACAAGAGGTCCGGGGCCAAATGTACCTTTGGGGACACCATTTAATCTTTAAAACCACACATGGCAGGTCATTTTGAGGCCGACATCAATACTAAATAGACTTAATATTCATAGATAAGAAAAGATTAATTCTTAAACTCCTCTGCAGCTCGCCTTTTAAACCCATCATCCATCTGTTGTGTGGTTGTACAGATAATATGAGTAATTTAATTAAACTCAACATTGCCAGCAATCAAAAGTGACCAAATGACCCAAACCTTAATTTAAATAAGCATGCTGTACGTTCACATACAGCCATCGTATGTTGCCAGAGGAGTTTACACAGCAAAAGCAAATATTTGTCAACACAAATGAGGGAATACTGCTCAGAAGACAAAGCTTTGCCTGGTGAGATGCAGCGAGATACTGATCCCACAGTTGGAGATAGTTTACTGTGTAGGCTATGCATGCTTCTCGGAAACATTTCTGACACTTGACATTTAACATTGTATCTGGCCAATTTTCCTCACCACTCGTTTGTCACAATGGGTAAAAGTCTTCCTCTGTTTGTAAAAATAAGCTGCTAGGATTATGCAAGATGTTCGGGAAGTCTGAAATGCTAACAGAGATATTTCCAAGGAGTCACAGATGATCAAGGAGCTTTAAGTCTTTAAAATATTTTTCCTACAGCAGACTGAAGGACATCTCTTTCACTCCATAAAGGGAAATCCTCTCTGAATGATAAGCAATACAGCTCAGTCCAATCTACCCTTTTCTTTTCAACTCTGTCACAATTTAAATCTCATTCTAGTATTTTCTGTCATTTTCTACCTCATTTATTTTCTTTTTTACTCTTTATAAATCTTTCTTCCCTTTTCTTCTATCCATTGTTTAGATTTGAGTCCATCATTTTTCGATCTTTCCTGTTCTCTTGTTGCTTATGTCTCTGTCTTTTAGATTAATTGTCAATGCATCTCTTGCCTTCAATATCGCAGGCTGATTGGATTGTGTTGAAATGCTTCCCTCAGGGTTTCATCATCTGTTGCTTTGTTTTCTGTCCGTCATGATTTATTTCTCTCTCCCTCCTATTTTCTATTCAATGTTCATACCACTCAACCTTACACAACTCATAGTTTGGTGTCGCTGTTAACCACACAGGCTTGACCACATTAGGGAGTCGCCTGCAAGCATCCCTTTTCTTTTGGAGTCGCGAGCCAAAAGGTCTATAAACCACACTGTATTTGGTTAGCTCTTTTTCTTTGCCGGAGTTTATAGGGCTGCATTGCTTTTGTTTAGATTTACTGCTGCTGCCCTGTAAGTGAATGGGGTGGGGTGGGGGGTAATTTGGCCGCTGAGAGGCCACTTGACAAGAACAAGGACTGCTGCTTCCTTAACAGAGGCCAAGTCAGAAAAACAGGAGTGAGCGAAGGAAAGGATAAGAGGAAAACAGAGGTAAGGATGAACGAAAGACTGAGACATAAAGATAGAGACAAAGCTTGAAAGAGATGGAGAAACACACACATGCAAAGTGCAGTGACCGGCTTCTTCATAAGCTTCTAGCCTAACATAAAACAGTCAGGCAGTTTTTGCTTAGCTGAATATCCGACAGGGAAAACACACACCAAGAAAAAGAAAGTCCCTGCAGAAGGGATGTAATGTGTTGCGTTGGTGACAGTGGCCTAACAAAACAGTGGCATAGCTTGTTAACATCAAATGCCTGCAAGCGTTCTGCACGCACACAACCCCAGACTGGCGTTAAAATATGACACACACTCTGAAGTTCTCTGGTCTGAGGACTTCTGTTTCAGAAGAGAGTATCAGAAGGTCATTCGTGACTCTGGGTACTTTCTATGTGACAGTCTCTCTCTCCTTTTCGTTATATACGTCACTGTTTCCAACTACAACCAATTTAAAGTTTAATCCGATGAAAGCTATGAGCCTCCTGTGTGTGGAATATAAATGTACAGTTTTCATGTGCGTATGCATGTGTCTTGTAGGCCTACTGTCGTTGTGAGGAACCAATTTTATAAATTGAGATTAAGGATATTTTGTGGAGAGTGAGGAGATTGTTGGCTGGTGTTCACTACTTCAAAGAGTTGTTTGAGGGTTTTAAGAGTTTTGACCATCAAATCATCATTCCTATCTGCAATAATATGACCCTACTCACCAAGTTAAAAGAAAACGCCAAGACCAAAAATGTTCAGCCAATCATACAGATTTGAAACCAACCCCGGGGTTAGCAAAACTTACTTTGAAGAGAAAATTGAGGTTAATTGTTGAATAATGACCAAAATGGTTCACTGTGAACATCCATCACAGTTAAGAGACCTTCCTTTGTGGTCCAACTTTGAGCAAACACACTTTCAGTACCTGTGCACAAACAGTCTGATTTTCCTGAGCTAAGAGGGGTTTCAGGTGTGCTCACTTCCACTTTGTCGTCCAAATAAAGTTGTATAGATAAGATGGTTAACTGTTGACTTGTTTATTACTTGTCTGATTTCTGACCACCCAGGTCTCCTGGTAGTATATTCCTCCCTCAATACGGAAATATATACGTAGACTAGATAGAACAATGGTCGAAACAACAAAATAAGACTTGAGTTGTAATAAACTACACATATCTTTCAAGGGTAAAGTTAGAATTAGCGGGGGTTGGGGTTTGGCATAGTTGTGATAGTTAAGGTTAGGGATAGGGCGTAGGAATGCAATATGTCCGTGAGGGTCCTCACAAGTGGAGTACAAATACATCTAGATTGATGCAAAGTGTGTCCATGATATATTCATATATCTGCATATATTTTCCTATCTGTTCTAACATATGTCAGTGTGCATCTCTTTCCCTGTGTGTAGATTGTCCGTGTGTTACAGTAAGTGCAAATGAATACAGTGTATGTATGCATGCATGTTTAATGCTGCTGGATTGATCTGTTTCCCAGTAGGGCAGTGCCCACTGTCAGGGCCAGCTGGCTGCCTCCTTGGTAAACCGAAAGTCATTATATAAAAAAGGTAAAATGCCTGCATGCTGGAGAAACTTGGTTGAAGAGAATATCACCCACTGACCTAGAACTGCAGACTAAATATTGGTTACCCTCACTAGTGCCGTTTGGCATACCATGACTGAATCAAACATGGTTGGAAGGGCAGAAAAAAATGGTTACCACGAGATGGCCACAGATGATAGGCGTAACATTAAGAGGCTGTTTAAGAACAGCAAGCTCATTGTGGTTTTTGCTTCTTAGTTTAGACTTGTCTGCTTTAGCAATAACACTCGGCTGCTCCTCAGATGTATTACATCACCATCATACCCACGATAACAGTAAAGAACGCTCTCAATTGAAAGATGGCTTTTATTTAAATTACCAAAGCATGTGTGCTGACTTACTGTAAGCTCCCATCAAAGTAGCACACATATCCTAAAAAAACTGCCAACAAATACATCCCTAATTAGCTCTTTGCTTTCAACAAAGGTTGGCAAAGTACCAGCACAGCGTGGTAAACAGAGATTCATGAGAAGGCATCCCTGACTTATCGGACTTCTTAGTCGTTTTTGCAGCCAGCTAACGCAACACAATATCATTTCCAGTGACTTCAGAAGAATGCTCAGCCAACAACTGGTGAAAACCACAGTACTACAGATTGTTCTTGATTCAATCAGATTATTGTATATTTAGGGGCCGGGAACTGTGTAAGCTCACAGCAGTAGTCAGAGTGACTGATGTAACACAGTATTCAGTCCTACGTAAATAATCTTAGTTGCCCAATGCCCAACCGCCTATTGGCTTTTTTTTCTTGCTTTTTTTAGATGCAACCTGTTAAGGTAATTTCCAGGTGTCATCCCCATGTACATCAATTATGAACTAAGTAATTTGTGCATTCTAAACAGTTATCAATAGTCAGAAAGCAGACTCTACAATTCTAAACTGAAGTTGTACCAGGAATCAGATGTTACTTCTTGTGAAAATAGTTAGGACATTTAAGAGACAAGATGAAATGGAGGATTTGGTGTCAAAGCAATAATCAAAAAGGCTTATATGGCTAGATTAGAGCCCATAGGGAACCTAAACATTGTAATGGAAATCTTTAAACTTAGTCTCATAAATCTCTAATCTACAAACTCACCATGAAAAAGTGAAAATGTGTCACTGTTTTGTTAGTTTGACCTAACATGCCAGATATACAGCCATGTGCATTAACCATGCGTGTTGGGTTTTGGGAAAACTCCCCATGGCCTCCCTAGAACTGTGTGAGCAAAATCTAGCTTGTTTTTCTAAATGCACAGGTTAGCACCACAGACTTGCACACACACACACATACACATACACACACACACATACACACACACAATATTCCAGTCGCACCATGGAATGCCATTTCAGAGCTGAGGGTGTGGTGGTTACAGCTTCCATTGTCCAATCAACACCAAGCTTTGATAAGAGCCAGAAACCGAGGCTGAATGTGGATGTGTGGGTCCACTCTACACACAGAAACACACTCACTCATGCAGCTTGCACACACACACACACACCCACCCAAACGCACATACACACAGTGGCAGGAACTCATTGTTGTGCGCTCCGTGGTAGGTTGGCACGCTGAGGGGAAATGGGAGCTGTGAAAACTCCACTGGAGGGATGCTGCTGGCACACTAAAGGTGTGTGCGACTGTGTGTTGGAGGGGAGGTGGAGCTCAGTGAGAGAGTGGGGGAGAGAGGTCGGGAGGAGGCAAGTGAGAAGGAGATGGGGCAGAAAATAAGGTGGGAGGGAGGAAACACTAAGGTGAAGAAAGGAAGGTATAGGAATGGGAAGAAAGAAGGTGTTGGAAAGAGAAACACGGCAGGGGGTAAAGATGAAGAGTCGGGGATGGAAATAATAAGAAAGACCTCAGCCTCGTGCCAGGCGAGGTTTGAGAAAGTAGAGAAGGTGTTGCTAGTAAACAACTTGCCAAAAACGTTGTCAAAGTGCCGTTAGCGAGGGAAAAGAAAAATAGGCAGTTAAAATCAAAATTAGTTTATGTAAAGTTGGCTCAAGCAGCTTGCCGTTTCCAGCAGTGAACTCATTCAACTGCAACACACACACATACTCAGTCGGACGTACAGAACACGTATAGATGTGATCATAAGCTACACACATATTCAACGGTTTTAAAAGGCAAACTCAAGGTATAGATATATCCACACACACACAAACAATTAAACAGGAAAAAAATCCTGATTGCAGCTCAACCAATTGAAATAAAGGCCCCCTCTAGAGTTTACAGCCTTCAATTTCCCCCACATTTCACAGCAGTTGGGGCCACAGTTTGGAATTTGCAGCTCTAAAAATCAACACTCCAGGGTGTGTGTGAGTGTGTGTGTGTCTGTGTGTTTATGTGTATGCGGTCCCTGTTGGGCAGGTGTGAATTGGACCCCGGAGAGAAAAGCCGTCCCTGTTTTCCAATTCATTTTATCCAGCCTCGATAAGCCTGTTAAGCCTCCCCCCAAAACCCTCCACTCAAATTAGATGCAAATGAGGTCTCAAGTGGCTTCCCAAGGAGGACATTACGGAATTGACTGGCCTGAGGTAATCTGTGAGGCAGCCTGTGAGTGCATGTGTGCGTGTGTGTGCGTGTGTGTGTGTGTGTGTGTGTGTGTGTGTGTGTGTGTGTGTGTGTGTGTGTGTGTGTGTGTGTGTGTGTGTGTGTGTGTGTGTGTGTGTGTGTGTGGTGTGTGTGTGTGTGTGTGTGTGTGTGTGTGTGTGTGTGTGGTGTGTGTGTGTGTGTGTGTGTGTGTGTGTTCAGTGAACAGTTGAGGCCATCAATGTTTTTCTCCTCGTTAACCTTTCCAAATGCTCTGTTTACCATAGTGAAGACAACCGGGTTTTACACAGATTCATTCATGCAGTTATGACAGGTGGACTCTGGCCCTGACTGTTGCTCTAACCCTTCACTTCTGGAGTTGCTCGATGGGAGTATGTAGGAACTACCTCTACAGTTAAAAATGACCACACCAGAGATTATTTCAACTTCACAAGGCCAACATTTTCAATATTTACTTCCTAGGCTCTCTGCTTTCAACATCCTCAGAACATCTTAACGTTGTTTCACCATGAGGCCGTGTACTAAACGTTTTAGTTGTGCCCTAGTTCCCTCCATCTGTCATGTTCTTCTTCTTCACTGACAGGGATTTTCTACATTTGTTTTCAGTAACCTCCACAGACTATGAATTTGTTTTATTCAGTACATGTGGCCTGACAGAAAGCGATAAAGCGAGCAGTGGAGTAGAAGCTCAAAAAGATTTTCCACTCAAGATAAGGCGGGAGTCATGTCTCTACTCAAACGCCACGTCTTGTGGTCTTGTTGCATAGTATCCTACATGTGGTTAAGACTACTGTTTGTGGAGAAAACTGTATCTGTAAATGTCTTTGGATTTCTCCTTTTGTAACTTTTTAAACATTTCTGAAAAACGGTGCTTCTATAAAGAAATATGTTGCCATTTAAATGTGTGAATCAATAAATACTTCAGCATGAGAAACAACCAAACAACATAATAGGAAAATAAGGTCCATCTCCATCAGAAATTCTAAAAGGGTTTAATGTACAGATGAATTACTACTTTCACAAGTTACAATCACATCATGGTATGTCCTGTTTTCAACTCATGATAAACCTCCACAAACAGAGTTGCATAGCAATACATTCATAACTTAGAAATGATTACAAAATGATGAGTTAATGAATATTTTTCAGTGTGTAGCTCCAATGCATTGCTTTCAATCTGTTTTTCTCCTTGCGGCTACTACATATAATTAACTGCTTAAAATATGTGAAAACGTGAAACATCTTAAAACCATTAATCATGTGGATATTAAGTATTTCTCAACTACTGGATGGGAAATATAAGGAGTTGTTAAATCATTTGGGAAACTTTACTTCGATGCAAATGAGCATTTTTACTCACAACTTAAACAGTCTGGCATACTAGAATGTGTTTCCTGCACGGACCTCATCCCAGTTGTCAGACTCAAATCCCTGCTCAGGGAAATAACACTCATCTCTCTCTCCTGAAAAGTTTCCCATCTGCCGTAACCTTTAGTACTGCAATCTCATCCATTTGAATGTTTCCCATCTCAGACTCCCTAAAGTATATCTGGAGAGAGAGAGAGAGAGAGAGAGAGAGAGAGAGAGAGAGAGAGAGGAGAGAGAGAGAGAGAGAGAGATAGAGAGAGAGAGAGAGAGAGAGAGAGAGAGAGAGAGAGAGAAAGAAAGATGAAGGCAGGCAGAGAGGGGAGAGAAGGAGGGAGGGAAAGAGCAACTCTGGGCCAGAGTCACAGCTGAAACACTGACCTGGATAAATCAGGGAAATATAAACACATCGTTTCTGGAGTGAAAAGGGTGGGAGGGGGCGCTGCTACCCCAAATATTCCACCCCGGGGACCCCAGCGAGATGCAGGAGACCCCCTTATCCCACCTCCCCATCACAGCCCGCACTAATTATTTATTTTCCTAAGGTGTAAATGTCTTCGGGGGATTGCTGTGTAAAAGCCAACAGGTCCTGGGAGGTCACACGGTCCTGTGGGACGGGAGCGCTATGGGGTACGCTGTTCACACTCACACAATCACACTATCCAGTCAAACATACAGACACAATCATATCAAAACAAAACATGTGCAAAAAAACAAAAATGCTCGCACACATGCTAATCATATGTTCATATCAACCCGTACCCCCCACATCCACACACACGCAACAACAAACAAGGCCCCCCACTTCCCTCTGCAGCCTACTGATTGTGTTTGTTGTCTCAGGGTTAGGTCTGTTGTTGATCCCCCGCGGGGCTTTTGGCTGCTCCGTTATCATGAATAATCGCTTCCATACCTTAGCAGCATAGGTGTGTGTTTGTGAGTGCATGTGTGTGGCAGCGGGGTGTATACGTGTCAAGATGTGGCTAGAGGTGGCAGCAGCGGCTGTCAGGGGTCTGTCTCGGCCTCAGGAGTGAATATCAATTAGAACTAACTGTCACCAGGTTTGAAAAGGCGCTGAGAGTAACTCTGTAAGAGTTAAAACATTTTTCACACAGATCACGCAGATCCAGCCCAACTTGGGGAACCTGTAACTAACTTTGGAAAGTCTCACTGCAACACAGAATATAAAAAGATTTAAGGAGCTCACTGCGTCTTCTCACCTTTCATTCTGACTTCTTTTAAAAAGTTAATTACTCGCTCTAAGCGGCTTCAGGACTGTTTTCTTAACTGGCTCCTTTCACTGGGGTCACGGGTGAATTTTAGGGCACCATCTTTTACACGTGTATCCAAAGAGATTGCAGTGTATGCTTTTGACCATGGAGGTATAATTGTAACCTTTCCCAGTGTAGCCTACTAAACCTTGTTTAGCACGGAGTATATGGTAAATGAGTGATTTGTCCAATTCATTAACCTAATCTTCTTGCTTGAAAAGAAACCCTCTTTAATTCACTTTATTAACATTTGTAGAAAGATTGAGTCTTTTGTTTCTAATTCAATGTAAACAAATGTTAAAAATTACTCAGTTGTCAGAGATGTTTAAAGCAACCCATGTTAAACAGTTAGGACAGGGTCAACTAAATAAACCATTGCTTAATGAAGATTGCTCTGTAAATAAAAGTGAGTGTTTGCCTTATAATGATCACTGACTGGGGGTCAGAGTTGAAATTCATTTGAATTGAGTCACTGCTTAGCCTCATGAACAATGATGGTAAATGTAGTAAAACAGCCTAAATATGTGTTATTCATTCATCAACAGTTCAGCTTTACTGTGAAAGTTTGAAATGTTCTCACTTTTTAAGCTATTTCCATCATTTCTGATAACTCAGTCCAGGAAAAAACGTAAGCGTGGTAAATTGCACGTGTGTTGTACGTAACTTCTTCACTTCTGTCTATACAGCAGTATCAGAGCATAATGAAAGTCAAGCCAAAGAAAAAACGCGCACCTTATGGCCACGGGGCACAATATGATGACAGACAGACAATAGGATTTGCTTAAACTCTCATTAAATTCCACTTACAGACGCTCGGCATTTCTCGGTATTCCTTTAGGAACAGTCTTCAGACCCAGACCCTGGCAGTCCACATGCGATCCGGAGCAGCTGCACTTGTGTGGGCATCCAGTCACCGAGGCAGCGCACACCAGCAGCGCACAAACCAGAGCCCAAGCCCGGCAGAACGCAGCACGCTTCTCCGGTCCGATCGGAGGCATGGTATCCACTCAAATTACTTCCAAACCGAAGTTAATTGAAAATCCACGGGGGGGAATTAGATGCTGTGGAAGTAAGGATCCCGAAAAAGGTCAAGAGAGGCCGTTTGAATGTGTGTTAGAATTTTTAAAAATAAGTGAGGGGAGCCAAAATCAGAAGTTTAACAAAGTTTCTATCAAGAAAGACGATCAGTCAAAATCTCCATTAAAAAAATGCAGGAAAATAAAGTTAAGTTTTCTTTTAAAACATCGTACCGCGCGTCACTCAACTCGATGCGTAAAAGTCTCCCCAAGTGCTCCCCATTCACAACCTCTCCGAGAAACAGCCTGACTCCTGAACTTCCCAAGGTAAAAGTGTTCAGCTGGGGTGTAACCTCCTTCCAGAGAACATCCCTCGGCTGCCAGGGCATAAAAAGTGAGAGTTGTCGCGGAGTTGTAATCAGTTCCCCAAAAAAAGTTGAGAGAGGAGAGGCGCAACTGACTGGTACGCCTGGAGGTTGTGAGAATGAGCGAGGCACACAGATTTGTACTTTGGTTTCCCCAAAAAATCCTCTCTCTCCCTCCCTCTCTGTGTGTGTCTGTCTCTATGTTGATGTCACCAGAAAAGAGGGCTCTAAAACTTCCTCTCGTCCCTTATCTTCTCCACAGAAACACTCAGCTTTTATAAACTCGGATTCTTTCCCACACAGACGAATACAACTTTAGTCCGTGGCAGCAGGGCACATATTTGAACTCATTTCCCAGCAACTCGTCCCCTTTTATCATGGCCCATAATATATCATCTTAACGATTTACTTTGTGATCATATAGTTGGTTTTGAGCCACTTCTTTTTTATGAGCCAACTCTCCAAATAGTCCAAATACATCACCCCTGGGGAGTCTCTATGCGTCAACTTCATTAATTCATGTTTGTTTGATAGATTAATCCGAGTGGTTTCACTGTCATTAAACTTAATGTATTATCTATTGTGTTGGAAAATACAATGAAGTCGACCACTGGCTTCAACAATGTCCAAACTTGGAAATATTATTTTTTGATTTATTAAAAAGCAACACAACTTTAATGTGAATTACATTACTACACATGAATATCAACATGTTTGACATTAACTTTAATTTTTCAAGAATGTTCATTATTATATATAGCCTAGTTCATTCTCACTATCCTTGGTCACTACACTGACTTTCACACTGCAGCATGAAGTGAGAATGACTTGTCAGTGTGGATCATTATTAAAGAGTGAGTGCCCTTCTGCTGCCCTCTGTTGGCAGAAGGGAACACTCTCATAAACTAATAGTGAAGACTCGTCAATTTGCAGTCACAGAGACATAACATTTCACTTCTGATTAAGACACTCTACTCTAAATTAATTTAATTTATCTGGGAGATGTTGCTGCAAACGTCAACACATTTTAAAATGATCTCCCTCAGCAGTGTCTCAAATGAACAGTGGAAGTTCATAAATATTGAAATGGATTAAATCAAAACTGAGTAATTCAGAGTCTCATTCTGGCACTCAAGCTAATTAAAACATTTGTTTTCCTGTCAGTTGCAATTCCATCAAATCATAATTTCTCCACATCTTTTGAATGACAGCACCACGTATGCTAAAAAATGAAATAATCTATCATCCAAATAAAAATGTTAAGATAGTGAACTGTCTGCCCTCGGAGTGTTATCTTTTGTTATGTTCACTGCAGAGTAAAAGTACGTGTTTGTTTTGTTGTGTTTGTAGAACAGTGTCTAATCTAGCCAAATGTGCATTTGAATATCTGTGTGTGTGTGTGTGTGTGTGTGTGTGTGGTGTGTGTGTGTGTGTGTGTGTGTGTGTGTGTGTGTGTGTGTGTGTGTGTGTGTGTGTGTGGTGTGTGTGTGTGTGGTGCGTGCGTGCGTGCGTGCGTGCGTGCGTGCGTGCGTGTGTGTGTCACATGTATAAAGAAAGCTTTAAAAAAAAGTGTGAGCCATTTCTCAATTTCCTGTCAGATATGCTATCCATCCATATAATACAGCAGACGTATCAATAGCAAATAACTCATGTCCATCATCTTACCTGAGTGTGAAATTACAAATCCCAGGAGAACACACCTGAGCCTATACAACAGAACACAAATAATGTCCTTGTTGAAACATCTGGTGTTTCTTTGTCTCTACAAAATAAAAAAGGATGGACACAGCTATATGTTGTATGTAAGAAAAGGATAAAAAGGGGAGGAAACAAAGAATGAGAAGACACTAAACGAGACACACACAAAGAGACTGATCTGATTTTTAGCAATGTAAAGACAACTTGGTACCCCTTTTCTAATTTGCAGTGGTTCAGCGTTTTCACTAATGTCTATTGATAAAAATAAATTAATATTTTCCTCACTCTTAAGGTAATTTAAGTCCCAGAAACATGTGTGTATCGGTAACTCTATGCAACACAAAGACCGTTGATGAAGAACAACGGATACTTCCTCTGGCTGAGCCTCCTAACTTCCTGTTGACTCTTATTGCATATAAATGGGACACAATGTGTATGTTTTCACTCGGGGAGTCTGTCAGTAAACTGTCAGTCATTTTGACAAAAACAAGCACATGTTGGTTTTGTTGATGTATGCAGGTTTCCCAGAGTGGGATGAGTCATATAGGGAGGTCTAATCCAAATATGTGTACAAAATATGTTCTATCCGTGTAATTTTTCTATATTAGTGTCATTTCAAATGCAGCGAACAAGGTTTGCAAGACACCTAAAATAGAGAAAATGAAATGGTGACTAACTTTCTTTCCATGAGTTTGAGAGACAAATAATTGGAAGTGGTCAATTTGGAAGAGTCCTGTCTCTGAAAGCAATGAGAGTTTGATGAAAAAAATTGCACTATACCACAAAACAACACATTGAAACACTCAAAAATGAAGGAGTGATCATCCTTTTTCCCTAACCAAACCACTGCTTCTGAGTGTCTGAAACCGCGCTCTGACGGCTTTGTTTGGGCTCATCGGGATGAGATACATGTCTTTTTTTAGGTTAAGAGTTTGAACATTTGCTTCCGACCTTTGATTCATGATCGCTTCCTGAAGATTATTCCCCGGTTGTCTCAACTGAATGTATTGTATTGAATTGAGCAGACAAACCACAAGCGTGCTTTACAAAATAAGACATTTAGCAGTTGTGTGTGTGGACAGAGCTGGCTAAAGCTGAACTTCTCACAACCACATAACTCCTGCCCATGTTTCCCATCTCTCTTTTTGCCATCCTTTGGGTGCCCTTCGTGGCCCCTCCGTCTCATTCTCTCTGCTTTTAGTGTCTCAAACTTCCTCTCTATCTCTTCCTGTCATGTTGGCCTCATCGTCACAGTCTCCTTTTATTTCTCTCTTCCTTCCTATTATCCCTTCATCTCTCTCTCCTTCTCTTGTCCCAGTCACTGTGTTTTTTATGAGCTGCTACTAATTAGCATCTTGCAGGACACGGATTGTGACTGGAGTAACAGCTTCACGCTTCACTGCTCTCACACACACACACACACACACACACACACACACACACACACACACACACACACACACATTGAATAAACAAGGCACACATTAATATCATGCTGTCACACAGCATTTCCTCTCTGTTGACCAAGTGTCTGTCCTCTCTTTGCATGAGACCAAGATGCATTCCAGCCCCTGCCAATGCAGGATGTCGTGACCATTCAAAGAGGATTTGATTTCCAATTCTACATTTCCATTTAAACTACAATTGCTGTAACTGGCTTTATTTAGAAAGTCATACAAGATGGGGACCATTTTCCTAACCTTCAACCTGCCAAATCAGATGTAGCTTGAGCTACTCTCCTCCGGTAACACTAGTTTACATCCAATGTAAGAACACATTCTTAATTAAATGTAAAGACCAATCAGCTAAATTTAGTGCCACAACCATTACCATAATACAAATACTAGAATTGACAAGATCAACAGCTGGTCTAGGAGCAAATTATCTTGCAGGTTGGACCACTATTGAAGAAAAAGACAAAAGTGTTATATTTAACTGTAGAAAGGAATGCAGAAAATGTTGATGGCAGTATAGAACATTTCTACATCTTCCTCATTCCCTCCACATAGTATTTGATGTTCTCAACCGGCTGCTTATTTTAGTCTCTTCTCTTAAATTAAGAAGGAGTTTAAAGGTAGTCATTTAGGCCCCGGCCACGAAAACGGTCATTTTGCGTTACCGTTCTGTGTGATATCGACCGTTCGGCCACACGAGGACGATTCTCCGAACGATAACGGGTCCCAAGGTGGATGTAGAACGGCATACGCAATGCTCGGGGGGATCACCGGCTCCGTGTGTACGGCCCTTACGGTCATTTTCTGATACTGATGAGGCAATAGCCCGCCTCTCCCCACCCTCTGCTGCTCACCCCCGCGTCAAAGTAAACTGCACACTGAATTCAAGACTTATTTATATTTCTCTCGATTATGGACATAACGCGAGTGAAGTCTAATTTTGACAGGACGGAGACACCTCTCAAACTACCTAAACTAGTTATAAATATGTTTATTTTTACTGTCGGCGGGCGTCACTCATTACTGGATCAGCTGCTGCATGAAACAGACACTGACACTGTCCGAAGAGAGGGAGGAAAAAGAGAGGCTCCATGTATTTTATTATTATATTATATAGATTCGTTATTTATTTGTTTTAAAGCTCAATAAATAACAAAGAAGACCTTTGACCGGCACTTTTATAATTGTGTCTGGAAGATTTAAACTTTAATACACGTTGACTGGCGAAAAACTCTGCCCGGTTCCCTCGGCCCCCACCGCGGAGAATAAACAGAAGGGCAACCATGACAACCATGCTTCTTCGCTGCTTTTGTGGAGGAAGTTACAGTTGCCACGTACAGGCTCCTGCATATGTTACTGCAGCTTCTCCAGCGGTTTGGAGCTAAACGGAGCTGTCTCGTGTGGACAGAACACTATCGGTGAATATTGCGTGTGGACGGAAGCTTTTTTGCTATTGCGTTTGCGTTAATCCTATGCGTTTTAGCCGTTTTCGTCCTCGTGTGGCCAGGGCCTAAGACACATGCTTGATGTTTACCTTGATGAAAATCCTGTTTCAATTTGCACTTGCCAAATTATTACCTCAGCCAAACGTAAAAATGGGTTTTGTGCGATGTGCAACGTTTTCTTTTTGTCTCCATTTGACTGTTTCTATGTGTATAATGCGCATGAAAACAGCTGAATTTAAACCATACATATCATCCTATTGTCAACTATTGACATTTGAAAATAGTAGGAGGTAAGGCTTTGTGTGTAAAATGCAACCACCTTATAGTCACGTTGTTTCGCAGACCCTCATAGCTCCTTCTCCCCTCACATAGTATTTCCTCTCTGCTCTTCTCTCTTTCTTCACCTCCTCCACTTCAATTCTCCTCCTCCTCCCCAACAATAGACAGATTAGAGAATAATTGGTGGAAAGTTTGGTCTTGTCATCATACTGGGCCTTGTACATTACAATGATTTGATATCTAATGGCTCATTAATGTTTCATGCTCTGCAGCTGTGTGCGTATGCTGGCAACTATTCCTGTGTGTGTTCCTGAGGCTTTGTACTGGCATTAGTGTAGGTGTCTGTTCCCCTAATTTTCTATTTTTTCCATGTCAGTGATAAAGTATGTCCTCATATGTGTGTGTGGTTTAATGGATCCTTTAGCCAGACAGATTTTTGGCTTAGCTGTGCTGCGGCCCCTGCAAAGCTATTATCTCCCCATACACTATGTACACACTTCCTGTGTGTGTGTGTGTGTGTGTGTGTGTGTGTGTGTGTGTGTGTGTGTGTGTGTGTGTGTGTGTGTGTGTGTGTGTGTGTGTGTGTGTGTGTGTGTGTGTGCGCATGCGTGCGCATGCGAGACAGAGACAGAGTGAGAAAGCCAACTTTTAAAGGGGGCTATCATAACATCCTAATGTCGCTTTGAACACACACAGTCACACACACATAATCATGCTCATGTGTAATGACAATGGACCACATTTAAAGTCGATTTTAGGGGAAAACCCCTGACCAGTAGATCCCTTTTTTATCCTCCTTCTGATCCAACTACCCAAACTTTAGTTCTTACTTAAGCTCTTACTCTGGACCACGAGTCCATCAACTCTTGGCCAAATGTAGAATATATTGAGGTTGAACTTGTCTAATGGTAGATCTGAAATAGCCATAAAATCAGTGTCAGCCAAACCTCCTTAGTGATAGACCTTTTGAGGTCTTAAGATCACCTTAAAAAACAAAAACGTGTTAAAGTCTTGAACGTATTGTCTACGGTGATTGTAATGTTATGTAAAATGTTTCCTTGTATCGGGTCTTAATAGATGTCTTTGCGGATGTTGCAAATGGAGCGGCTGTGATGCTAGAAACATTTCAGACTTGATCTGACAAAGTATTATTATTATCGGATATCATATCATGTCACGCATGCTGTAACACAGGACCTGCTTGTCTAAGGATACATGCGCATGAATACGTTTTCATTTTAAAACCCATAACTATTGTCATTGTGTGCTTACGGCTAGCTGCAGCCATATCCAGTTTTTTGTAACCACGAACACGAGGCATTTCATATTCTTTTTAACTCCTTCTAAGAGTTTAACTCTAGTCAGGCCGAAACAGAGACTTCTGAAAATGATGATGTAGACTCTGCTTCTTTGCTATATCTTTTCAAACACTATAACCTTGTTTAAGGCGAGACACGGCAGGCAAAAACATCGTTTTTCAAGTACTGGTCAATTTTGAGATTTTGTGCTATTTTGATTCCATAACATGTTTTCTTTCAGGCTTTTGGAAGGAAAACGTACAAAATACACATTTAAGTGTTTATTTTACTATAGTTTGTCTATTTGCGTCTGTAGATTTCTCCTAAATTCACCAAAAGTTAGCATTCTAACGTAACATAAAGTACCGCGACCGCTGTGTGCACCATGTCAACAGAGGTATCGCTGGAAAGCTCCGTCTCTCCTGCACAATCTCATCGGATCCAAATATGGTCATTTCCTTTGTATCAGCAACCAATCGTGAAAGCACAAAGGGGTCTTAAACCAAGAAACGAAATCTCATTGGCTGGTGTCAATTTCTGACAACGTGATTCGTTCAGATGCGTCACGTGGTGTGCTAAAACACTTCCTGGTTAGCTTTCAGCTAGAAATTGAAATCTCAAAATGCCAAAAGAACGGCGAAAAAAACGTTCACAGAGAAGACGACAACAATTGTCACTTGCACGAAGCAAGGTTATATATAAAAAAATGACCCTGAACATGAAATACCTTCACGGAGTGCGTCGATGCGCAAGCTGTCATTCAAAGAACAGGAGGGTTTAGCTAGCGCCTCACTGCAATCTTTAAAGGTCGTTTTCTCAAAATGAGTTTTTTCTCCTACTCTTGAGTTCGAAATTTCAACTTCAGTAGCACGTAGAGACACCAAACCTTCCAGTTATATTCCTATCAATATTATGAAGGCTTTTACAGAAGGGTTTGTTCATATATAATTCATAGCCTGAATTATACAACATTGTATACCTAAAAACATGGCGAAAATGGATATTTTAGGGCTGTTGACAGTATTTTCTGATTTATGAAATGATAAAAAGAGATATCCAATATCCCTTCTGTAAAAGCCTTAGATACTAATATGACTACAAAATGAAACAAGAATTTTGAATCTGGCTATATCCAAAGTTCAGATTTCGATTCCTGAAATGTGTTAAAATATGTGCATATTTAATGAGATAATGGATAATTTTCATATTTAAACATGCTATTTCAGAAAACTTGTAATACAAAAGACAATTGCCTTATTGTAAGTGATTAACTGGATAAATTTCTAGCTGATACCTTTAAGTTACAAAAATTACCCTATTCACCTGGGGTGTCTCGCCTTAATTCATCCTGCACCTATGCCACCTGTTAAATCTGGAAGAAAACAAACATCAGACTTGACTACCAGTGGTTAATTCAACACGGATATCAAATTGCTACCTGTTGTCTATGCTCTCACTGGCTGTGCTGTTAAATTCTGCATTTTCATAATGCTTCTTTCATGTGCATGAGACATTACCAGTTTCAAGGTTTACCTCTTTGAGAACGATGATGGAAACACAAACTCAATTGTATCCTCTATAGTAGTTATTTTTGCACTACAATTGTGAAATAAACAATTAAACTGTAAACAAACAAATTACAAAGCTTGAGTTGTAACTGATCATTTTTGAAAGTCGGACCATTAACTTGTCTAATCTCTGTTTTAATGCGAGGGTTGGAAAGACAGAGGTGCAGTAGATGTCTAGTATCGAACAAGAGCTTTTAATATAAAAAGTACAATAGAACTCCATTGTATTCTATAGCCTGGCTGAACAACCGATCGGTGAGTTGACCATTTTCTTTCCTGTTCCACCATGCACATGGTTGTGAATTATTGTGATACGCGTTTCCAGGTATGTTAGGATATCATTCTGAAATGGCGCTAGTGTGTACAAAGAGCGTTTTCAAAAATGCATTAATGTGGAAGTGTAGTCATAATGTTAAGAGTAAAGCTCACCAGACCAACGTTAGTCCTACAGTAAATTAAACCCTCTTATCCTACCAGACCAATTTAATTTAGTAGTGGCTGTAATTATTTTTACTAAATGGGCTTTTTACATTAGGATGACGGGTCAGAAAAGTCCTCAGGTCTCTAATAAAGCCATTTCCCTTGAAAGTCTAAAACTTAGAGTAAGAGTAGAGATAGAGTAAGATAAAACACAGCGTTTTCCCCAGCATAGTAAGAAAAGTACACACAAACACACACACACTTCAGTCTGTGAATGGGCAGTTAAATAATGCCACATGTTGCTCCAGTGCCTTTGTTTCATTGCAAGGATTTTTTTCATCTTGCTGCTTCCCATGTTGTGTTTGATTGATGGTGTAATTTACTAGAATATCACACTGACACACAAGCACACACACACACACACACACACACCAAACCAACTTCCTTGTAGTGCAAGAAGGCTGATCGCACAGGCCGATCCAAATAGCTGCAGACAGCCTCAGTTAGTGATACTCTTATAGTGTGTTTCAGAAATACTGAAACAAAACCTACTGAAATATTATTTTACTGTGCGATATGAGTTACAATGATGCAAGTTGAAAATGATTTCTGACTGGGTTACTCTGCTGTGGACAGTTTCTTCTATTCTCTCAATCTTAAAATGTAATTAAGGTAAGTAAAGGAAATTCCAATCACCTATTGTATTAGGGCAGGGATGGGCAAATGGCGGCCCGGGATTAATTTATAAACAACGTAATTAATTTGTATTTGTTTTACTTGTAGTACTTATACTGTCCACTAGACAGTTACGTCACGAGCTGCGTACATGAATTCGTTCGGCAGCCAAATACCGCAAAAATACTCTGTGACGCGTTTGTGTGTATTGTGTTTGTTTCCCGGGGAAACACTCACAAGAAACACTGGCTGTTGTTATGCCTGCTGTGACGTTAAGTTACCGCTTGTAATTATGCCGTTACAAGCTTAAAAGTTGTATTTATCTTTAGCTTAAAAGTTGTATTTATCATAGATGATAACGTTTTTATAATATTAAACTTGTTTCGCCAAATTCAGATCTGAATTTGGCGAAACAAGTTTAATATTATAAAAACCAAGACTTTGTTTATTTGAAATCAGATGAAAACAAACTGTCACGGACCCTGCCGTGTTATCTATGATTACTATACACTTTTCATTCATAACAACAGCAGAGTGTCTTAGCTAGGTTCAAGTTAGACAACTACAATTACATACAATACATGCAATTTGTGTGTGTGTGTGTGTGTGTGTGTGTGTTCCAAGTGAATATGCGGCCCCCTGGTGGCCAGTATATACATTATGTGGCCCCCACCACCATCCAAGTTGCCCATCCCTGTATTAGGGTGGTGGCAAGAGTCTGAGCTCTGAATATCTAAAAGAAATGTGTGATTTGGGTGAACTGACCCTATAACAGCTCTTTGTCCATCTCCTCAAACACACAGCTTTAAAAACCTGGAAACAATTTGAAAAGCTAGACAGTGCAGTTCTGCAAAGCAATTTGTTACTTGCTGCAGGTCATATATAAATGATATACAGTACGCATTGTGTATTAATGCTGGACAGCCGTGTGCTGTGTGATTTAGGGTTCAGTAATAATTACTCATTAAACTCTAACCTCTGTGATTAAACTCCTGATTGAGCTGCAGCACATCTGCACAGCTGACCTGTGTGTGTGTGTGTGTGTGTGTGTGTGTGTGTGTGTGTGTGTGTGTGTGTGTGTGTGTGTGTGTGTGTGTGTGTGTGTGTGTGTGTGTGTGTGTGTGTGTGTGTGTGAGAACAGTGTGTTTCCAGGCTTGTGTTGTACATAGCTCTGAGCTATGTACTGACAGACATCGCAGCATTTATCTGCAGACAGTGAGACAGGAAACAGGTCTCTGTGAGCGTGGTGTGTGAATATTAACTAATTGTAGTTTCAAACAGATAGGATTTGGCAGATGGGGAATCTCTAACAACCAATCCATTCTAACAACAATAATCTGTTTTAAGAAGCGTTTTTAATATCCATCTCTTGTGTATATACTTTATTTTTAATAAAGAGGACATATAATGCTAATGTCAGGTTCTTATTTGTATTTTGTGCCTCTACTTTGACATGCTTACATGCTTTAATGTTGTAAGATATTTAATGTTCTAAGATATTTTCCTTGGTTAGCAGGCCGGCTATGTGTGCTTCGATATATATCCCGCCCCTTAGGCTGCCACGTACAATGTGTTGGAGTGCTAGCCAATAGAGGAGCAACTTTGACATAGTGATGTCACTATGTAATGGAAGTAACTAATCGAGGCTTTTCACGAAGGGGGGTGTACTAAATACAAATATGTTACATACCATCATGCCCGGATGCACAACAAAAACTAAAATGCTTGAAATTATTATGTTATTAATAAAATTGGATTTCAATCAGGAGAGACGTGATGTATGAAATACATGTTTATTACAGGGACACATAATATGAAGGAATAGTGATTGACGGATTACAACAAGTGAATGGAATGATGTTTGGCGATTAGGCCCCGGTTTGCAGGATGATCATTCAGGAGGGGAAAACCGCTCCGATGAACCCCCCGGGGGTCTAGACACTGGTGGTGGTGATAAGTAGTTCGGTCCGGTCTGAAGGGAGAAGGGTTTTAGCTTGGCCCTGTATTAGGAGACAGGAGGCGAAGGGGTGGAGGAGGGTTGCGCGTTGACACCTGAAATGACAACTGACGGAGAGGGAAGAGCAGATTTAAAGGGGTTAGCGGTGATTGGCTAGCCGGGGAGTAACGCCCCTGATCACTTAATGAGAGAGGAGAGAGTATTGAATTGACGTGTAACACCAGAGGATATTGGTCTTCCTGATTGAACTTTGCGCTGAAGCAACATTAGTTACTTATCATTAATGGAAGAAAGAAAGAGGATAGTCTTACATTTTCTAACATCATAGTTGGCATAAAAAGTTCAACATAAAAGTTATTCTTTCTCTGCCAGTTGTGTTAATGATAGTGACAGCATGCACTAATGTAGCATCTTAAAATGTAGTTTTAGGCATATAGCCTGAGGGAGATAAAAGAGAGACAGAGAGACTAAGAGAAGAGAGATGTTTAAAAGTGTGTTCTCCATGGCAGAAAGCCAAGGCAAATATTTCTGTTAACCACTGACCAGTGGTAGCCCCAATCGCTAGAAAAACGTGATACAGACACACACAGACGGTTCCAGATAACTGCATTTACATCTTTTGTCTGACAGGAAAGAAAACACTGTTAAGTAGACAAAACGGTGTCTGGTCAAAATGATGAGAAAAACAAGGAATACGTTGAAGATAAACTCCTTTTCACTCTTCCTTTTGTTCGCCTTCATTGAATGTGCTCTAATTAAATTCCAGATGAAATTATAGTTATAGAAAATGTGACGATGACTAAAAAAAAACATATCATCAACGGTCTAATGGAACTGTTACAACAGCTGATGTATGTCTTAAATAACTATGTATATTACATTCATTATCATTGTCCACTGCCCTCAATTAACCTAACTTAGTTTAATTAGAAGAGAGTCCATTTGTCTTAATCTGTGTCCACGTCTGTTCATTGAAAGTGAAGGTTAATTATCTAGATTTGCATTGGGACGAGGTAAAGGTTGTTGGACACTAGAATCAGTAAAGTTTAGTGGTGCACAATAAATCCTTTTATGAAAATCTCAATATGAACTAGAGCAAAATCCAAATGTATGATGATGATAGTGATAAAAAGAAATAAAATCAATAAGGAAGTATGTTAACTTGACCATTCTCTCCAATATCGTGAATCATATCACAATTGCAATATCATTCAAAATAATAGTATTTCATATATTTCCTAAATTGTTCAGCCTGTTGGTGTGTGTGTGTGTGTGTGTGTGTGTGTGTGTGTGTGTGTGTGTGTGTGTGTGTGTATGTTTGTGTGTGTTCTCAGTGCAAAGGTTAACCTCTTCCTTTTCCTCCCTAACAAGCAAAAGTCAAAGGTGGTGATACAAATGAAGGGAGAGGAGGAAAGAGGGATGAAAGGATCAATTGTGGAAGGAGGCAGGGAAGGAGACTGATTGGGAGCCAGATGTCTAATAAGGTCTATAAATAACCAGGTGACGGCTGACAGAGAACCACTTCGTCCAATACAAAGTCTCAACACAGACTTTCAAAACTTTTGTCTTCTGTCTTCAGTTTATTTCTGTCGTATGAGTCCGATGTTACACATGGAGCTTCTAGTGTATTTCCTGTCTCTGGTCATGTGGCAGCCAGAATCAATGTCTCAGCAAAAAGCTCCCCCTACTGATATTGAGAAGTCTCCATTAGTGAGTAGAAGTGCCAACATTCCAGATTTATAGACATTTTTTTATTTAACCAGATAAAAAGCATTGAGATCAAATCTCATTTACAATGCTGATCTGGCCAAGAAGGCAGCAACGTTACACATTATTACACATAACAGACATATAAAATACAGAGAACACAACTAAGTAAACAAAAAGACGAAAAGCAGTCACTACATTGTGCACATTTGGGACATTAACCCTCTGGAGTCTAAGGGTATTTTCTCGATTTTTAGATGTTTTCATAAATCACCTTTTAAATGTATTTCTTCTAACATGAAGAACATTTTGATATGTAACACATGGGGTGCCATGTGTTACATATCAAAATGTTCAGGACAATCTCTGGGATTGCTATATATGCATATTACTCACCTTAGAGCACTGTTTGATGAGATAAGTAGCTCAAAACCTTAAAATTTGACATCCGATTTTCGGAAAATCTTCAAAACTCTTGTGAAAACACAAATTTACTCATGTGATCGAATTGTTTGGTGTTTTAGATTTGGTTACCAAAGTCCTAGGATCACAAAAGCAGTGAAATATTTGAATTACACTGTATATAAATGTGTCTAAAATTAAAAAAATTAAATTCGAATTTTGAGTAAAATAGGTGTTTATCACTCTACTTTCACCACAGCAGGGACTGAGATACATTAGGACTGAATAATGACTATTACATACCAAGGTTCATGTGATGTGTACAAATTAGGGCTGTCAGTCGATTAAATATTTAATCGCGATTAATCGCATGATTGTCCATAGTTAATCGCGATTAATCGCAAATTAATCGCACATTTTTGATCTGTTCTAAATGTACCTTAGAGGAATATTTTTCAAGTTTTTTAATACTCTTATCAACATATGAGTGGACAAAATATGCTTTATGCTAATGTTTATTATCATTTGAACAATGACAAATATTCTCATGAATATTAAACACAACAACCTCTGAACATTACAAATATTCGCCTCAATTCAATCTGGAACCTCTCTCATACAATAATACAAAACAAATGGTGCGGGTGTGTGTGTGTGTGTGTGTGTGTGTGTGTGTGTGTGGTGTGTGTGTGTGTGTTGTGTGTGTGTGTGTGTGTGTGTGTGTGGTGTGTGTGTGTGTGTGATGGATCGTTGGAGCTATGTGCAACTCAAGGCATATGCTCGAACGGGAGCTGCCTGGACGCTGCAATCATGTTGCGCACTATCCGTGCTGAGTGTGCTGACTTTTCGTACAATGTTCCACTGTCTGGCTTCCTGCATAAAGTCAAGTGCTCGGCGCAGTTGTGGCGAAATTTCGCTCCTCTGTTTTCATTTAAACAGCTCCTTATATCCGTTAGCGCAGCTAGCTAGCACCAGATGCTAACAACAACAATGCACGTAAGGTCTCTCTCTCGCTTGCTCGGGCCACACATACACACACCCTCCCGGTCCTCCAAATAGCCATTCGGTGCCTGCCGGTGAGCGTGGAAGTGTGGTCTGCCACAAGCGGGCGGACAGCCTAGTACAAATACAAATTGAGCATTCAACCTTTTTTTTTCAACAAACAATTTATTATAAATATGTTTTTTTCAACCAAAAAATATCTATATTTTTATAATTATAAAATTATATAATTTCTTATATAAATATAAGAAACTGGAAAATCTAACTATTTACAATATTGAACATCAGAACTTTCAACCAACTATTCATTATAAATGTCAAGACAGTGTCAAGGTCTTTGTCTGTCTTCCAAGACAGTGGGTCTGGCTGCTGTGAAGATGGGGGGTGATGGTGCATGGGCTGCTGTGTAGGTGGGGTGTACAAGTGCTATACGAGACCTCCACGAGACCTCCTTGCTGGCTGGGTTGAAGGTGATGGCTGTGGTGGAGGCCTTTGTGCTGAGGTGTATCTTGACCTGGTGGCAGCCGCAGATGGAGGTGGAGGCAGCTGTAGTGATGCTGGTCTGCTGGTCCTTGGTGGTGATGGCTCTGGTGAAGGCCCTTGAGCCACAGTAGATCTTGACCTGGGGGCCGGCACAGATGGATGTTGTGGCTGCTGGATAAACGCTGCCTGTGGGCCACTAGGCCCAGACAGCTGTGAAACATCTCTGTAAAACAAATTAAAATGTAGGACAATAATTACAACTAATTTCATTGAAATAAAGTTCAAGTAAAATGTTGTTCAAGCACAAATAACAATGCACACATAAAAATAAAGTTTGGGAGGTTGGAGAAGGAGTCTCGATCTCACACACACGTATTTCCAGTTACTTTACATTCAGTATAAAATCACAGACACACATATACATAGGCTACATCTGATTACAAAGTCTCATCTGTACAGGACTGTAAAATAATAACAGGCACACATATAAATAAATCTATGACAAAGTCTCATCTGTACAGAACACACAGTATGATAAAATAATCGATGGCAAAAACATGTC
Organism: Gymnodraco acuticeps; assembly: GCF_902827175.1. Classification (NCBI taxonomy): domain Eukaryota; kingdom Metazoa; phylum Chordata; class Actinopteri; order Perciformes; family Bathydraconidae; genus Gymnodraco; species Gymnodraco acuticeps. The sequence continues at coordinate 291,959 of NW_022992275.1, forward strand.
ACTGTAAATGTCTCTGTTGTGGGACGAATAAATGATTAATTTAATCATCTGCACATGTAATCTCACTTTTACACACCAAAATAACGTTAACACAGAGTAAACGTTTGCTAATGGAGAGTCTATTTTGTCCCAATAAAAAGTTCATGACTATCGATAAAAAATATATATCAATAAACCTATTGTTCATTTTCGCGGTATTGCCCACACATTGCCAGTACACTATTACTGTAATATGTACACTTACCCATGTCCAAATGGATCCTTGTTGTTGTCTTTGTATTCTTCTTCTTCAGAAGAGTCGAAGACTTCAGGTTCTGAGGCTCTATCTTCACTGCTGCTAGCGAAAAAAATCTCTAGCGAAGTCGGCAACTGTAACGTTTATTTTAGCCATTTTCTCCGTCTCTCTCTTTCTCCTCACAGAGGTAAACTGATGGGAGACACGTGGTTTATGTTTTTTTTACTTGGTGGGTAGGTCCTTAGTGATTTCTCGATGTCCATTGGTCATTTTCAGACCATGATGGCTGCCGGCCGAGATTTTCTTGACGGACACACAAATGCACCAATCCCACACAGTGTAAAGTCAAGCTGCTTTGAGCGGCCATATTGGCTGCTGTGCCCTGGTTACAGTCTCACAGGAGATACCGCTGGAAAGCTACTCTTCCAGCGATTCCGCGGATATCTGAATCATATTTCTACTCCTTATAATCGAATATATATGATTAATTACGTAAAATTCTCCAGAGGGGAAAGGTACACTACTTATTAATGCAAGAGCAGCTTAAAACAGGCTATTGGGACAAATGCCATCAGTTTGAGGCTTGATTGAAGGTCATTCCAAGACCAAGGACCATAATAAAAAATACTAATTTTTCCAGCCTCAGTCCGCACGGCAGGTACCTGGAACCGTATTCTTTCACACACACATACGGGTATTGGGCCGAGCGCGACACCGTACTTCCGGTATCCACCGTTTTACGCGAGGTGCAAGCAGCCGTACACCGTCTAGGTGTTGCTAAGCTTCCTGTACTGAATATCATAGTCTATTGCCTTAATCAATATCTAGTCAACTCTAAAATACCACATATATGCAATGGCATGATAATATTATTGTGACAAGTGGGGTATTCACCTGGTGTTTCCAGAAATTAGACGTAGATGCAGCCAAAATCGACGAAGGCCACTGTCGTTTTTCCATACATCTGCAGGCAGTCTGTAAGGGCAATCCGACAACCCACACAGCTCTAGTTTACGCTGGTAACGACCTAAAGCACACCCCTCAAGTCCAGAGATGTAATCCGAAGACATGCAGCGATTTCTTCGGTCGTTAATTCAGAAAAAAAAAACTAGTGCGCTCTGCCTGGCTACGTTAGCTAGCTGTTTATATTTGCACTTCCAGGATATTAGCACCTCCAGGAAAATGGCGTATATATATATATATATATGGCGCGTGTTGCATTGTGGGTAGCTCGTGACGTCACTGTGTGTGAAAGAATCCAGGCACTGGATCTGAGGTTGTAAGAGTCACAAACTGGAGCAAATCTGGTACATATATACAGTGGAAGCTTACCTAAAATGGCTTTATACATTAATAAAAAACAATGCTGCATCCTACGCATACTAAGTGAGGACCATCCAGTAAGGCTATACAGTTTGCAATGATGAGTCCTATAGGGTGCATTTGATATCACAGTGCAGCATGGTAGAGTGGGTCAAGTTTGGCCAAAACAGAGGGACAGGCAAATCTATCAATTGTATCACCGTAGTCAAGCTGGGACAGGAATAAGCCAGAGACCAACCTTTTACGGGAAGAAGTTGAAAAACAACATTTAAGTCTGTAAAGGAAGCCAAGAGTGAATTTCAATGTCTTAGTTAGAACTTCAATGTGGTGTTTAAAGTTTAGATTTCTGTCCAACCAAAAGCCCAGATATTTGTATGTATCGACATACTCAACGGAGGGCGTCCAAAAAGAAAATAGTTTTCATTGCTTGAAATGACGAAAAGGAAAAAGGACTAGGACATCCCTCTGTTGGAGGGGCAAAGGAGCCTGGTGGGATTATTTTCGGAGTATTGAAGATCGGTTCCCCGACATCGGTCTCTTTTCAGCTTTTCGTTTCTTGGACCCACGGTGCCAACACGGAACGTGCGCGATTTGGACGCGATGAGCGGTGGAGCACGCGCGCTAACTGCGAGTGCCGGAGCCTCGCAGCGGCGAAACTGAGGCACCATGGTAAACTGTGGTATAAAGAGCCGGCTCTTCTTCTTAGTGAGCCGAGCCAAATTATCCGGCTCGCTAAAAAGAGCCGTAATACCCATCACTAACGTAAAGAGATATTATCTATAAGGGACGGCTCAATTAAAAATTCAAGTCATGTGACACAATGTAACGTGACGGCACAAACCCCCCCACCCCCCCGCCACTCTCGGGGTGGACGCCCTCTCAGCCCTGGTCTGGCGGAAACACTGCTGGGGAGCAAAAAGCATGGCTTCGGTTTTCTTACTGTTCAATAGCAGTTTCGAATCAAGAAGCGCATGCTGCAGCGTGATATAATCAGATTTTAAATTGGAAACGGCCATATCCAGAGAAGGAGCACATGAGTATACAATAGTGTCATCAGCATACATATGATAGGTAGAAAATTGCATCTGATTACAAATATTGTTTACATATAATAAAAAGAGCTAGGGCCCCAAAATAGAGCCCTGTGGAATTCCCTTCTCCAAGGTGACAGGGTCAGAGACAGTAATACCCAACCTGACGCATTGAGTACGGTCGGTTAAATAACTCTGAAACCAGCAAATGGCGTTATGACCGAAACGAGACACCAACATAACATTAGATAGAATGTGGTGATCTCCAGTGTCAAATGATTTGGCTAAGTCAATAAACAATGCAACACAAACATATTTTGTATCCAAAGCAGCCTTGATATCGTCTAAGACTTTCAGACTGGCAGTCACAGTACTGTGCTTTAATCTGAATCCAGATTGCATAGGGTTAAGGATGTTGTGTGAATTTAAAAAAAGTTTTAGCTGAGTAGAAACTAGGGACTCAATAATCTTTGATAACACAGAAAGATTTGAGATAGGACGATAGTTATTCAACTCAGTGGGATCACCAGCTTTCAAGAGGGGCGATTCAAGAGCTTGCTTCCACACAGCTTGCAGTATGTGAGTGGACAGGGAGAGATTACAAATATCAGTAACTGGTTGTGCTATAATCTGAGCTGCAATTTTTAAAAAGAAAGGGTCAGGCCCGGCAGACTTTTTAGGGTAAATTGAGTGCAAACCGTGTAAGACTTCAGAGACCGAGAAATAAGCTAAATCAAAAACAGGGGAGTTCATCACTTGACTGTGAGTACGACCATGTAGAGTCATGACTTTTCTCATCAAAAATGTGACCAGCCTTTTTGAAGTGAGCATTAAAGGCATTTGACATATCATTTGTATCTGAAATAAAAGACTCACTGACCTTCAGTTTTTGTGGGAAACTAGAAACCTTCTTGTTCTGAAGTGATTTAATTGTTTTCCAGAATTTAGAATGGTCATTAAAACAATCAGTGGTTAAGCTCAGATAGTAATCAGCTTTAGCTATTTTAATAAGGGATGAACATTTATTTCTGAGGACACAGAAAAAGGGGATCTGATTTAATAGTCAGTTTGCCCTTAATTGTACCAAAATAAACTTCACCAGGGCTTGGGACCGAAGCGTGTCACTAATAAATGTCATGCTAAAAAACAACACCTAACCCCCAATATATTACTCGAAACATGTCACATGTACATTTTTTAATTTTCCAATGTGAACATTTTGAAGACACTTTGACATTCAATTAAAAATACTGCTGACGTTGTTGCACTTTTTCTGCGCATGTGTGTGTATACGCTCTACTTTAAAAGATATTACTAAAATACATGTTTTTAATGTATTAAGAAAGTAAATATAGCTAAAACATCTACAATACTTTTTTTGTTTATAAGTATTTGATAGTTGGACATTGAAATAATTATAATTTCCTTCTAGTAACTGTTGTAAGAGTCTTCGCTTTGACAGCATTTACAAAAATAGGGAAAACTGAGACTTTATATCTTAATATTTGGAAAATAAAACACATATTTGCTCAAAAAAATTCTAAAAGCTGGATTTAATAACTGACTTTTCTGGAGAAGTTAACACATTCAAAGTGGGAAATCTGTAAAGACATATCTGGCTTTTTATCCCTCTGTCCTGTTTCTAAACTTCCTGTCTCTTTCTCCACCATCTCCCTCCATCCCTCCAGCACTTTCCTTTCTGTCTGTCTGTCTACATTTTTCTTTATCAGATAGCCGAGGTCTTATCGGTGTGGAGGTGCTGAGTACTGAGCAGCTCCACAGCTCCACCGTAACAACAACACATTCCTGCCCGCTATGTGGTGTGTGTGTCAGTGTGTGTGTGTGTGTGTGTGTGTGCGTGTGTGTGTGTGTGTGTGTGTGGTGTGTGTGTGTGTGTGTGTGTGCGCGCGCGTGCGTGTACGTTTGAGGTTGTTTTAAGTGAAAGGATATTTCTGTCGTAACTTCATTTAGCAGCAAGAGCTTAAAATAGCTCGTCATATTATGAAAGCCCTGCTAAATCATTTAGTTTGGTATTAATATCAATTTCATAGTTTCAAAAATATCAGATTATCATCATAAGATCTCCATAATTTACAATAACAAAAATAAGGCTCAAATGTTATCATGGAAAAAAACATGCTTACGGGCAAATCCTGTTTCACAATGTACATTTAATTTATTTAAGTTTTGGATCAGTATCATAATTATATTGGAATAAAGGGAAAATGTTTTGCTGCAGAGAAACCTTTAATAAAATCTGGGCACTGGAAACGCTTTTAACACAAATTTGAGCTGACTTGCCCCGTTTAATTAACTGCCAGCATGCATCACTGGCTAATTTACAGCATGTTACCTGATCCACCGAGGGAATTTCATCACAGGTGTGTGTGTGTGTGTGTGTGTGTGTGTGTGTGTGTGTGTGTGTGTGTGTGTGTTGTGTGTGTGTGTGTGTGTGTGTGTGTGTGTGTGTGTGTGTGTGTGGTGTGTGTGTGTGTGTGTGTGTGTGTGTGTGTGTGTGTGTGTGTGTGTGTGTGTATGTGTGTGTGTGTTACAGGATCTATAGTAATGCTATTACCCCATCAGCATCTCATTTCCACCCCCAGTTCTTTGCCTGTGATGCTATCTGCTCCATTTATGAAGATATGATTACTAACATGCAGCTCTTTAACCTGGTGGGACGTGCATGCATGAACGCATGTGTGTGTTTTTCTCTGTCAAGTTTTTGGTATTTCCATGTAAACACCCACAGCTATTGGTGGATTTATTTATAAACAAATGTGGCTTGCCTTAAGTCCAATTTTGTGATACTTACTTTTTACTTTTGTTTATTTTTTATCTACTTGTATGTATCAAAAATTATAATACAATATTATTACGTAATTTTTACAAAATGGGACTTGTTGCATTCAATTAACTTTAAATGTTGATCCTTTAAATAGATGTTAGTGATAATACTGTTCTTATACTTAAGTTATATTTTGAATGCAGGACTTTCACTTGAAAGTATTTTTACAATATACTATTAATTATTTTATTTACAATATCTACAATACTTCGTCCAACCCTGTTGCGTAATATTTTAATACCACAACAACAATGAAAGAAGTATTATAATTAGTGGGGATGCCATTTTACTAAAACATATGCATATGATCACTACTAAAATTAAACTGATTGCTAAGCACAAGTTAAGGAGTACAAGGAGTACTTAGAAAGAGTATGTAACGGCTGAAAGGACAAACATAACAAGAACAAAAAATACAACAGAATTACAGAGGAAAAGTGAAGTATAATCTGGTATAATGGTGGTATAATATATACCTGTTTGTCAAATTCTAACCAGAAGCAGTCAGGTGAGCGACAGAGACTGTGGAAAATAAATGAAGAAGACAGGCTCTCTTCTCTTTCATAATATAAAGTATTGCCCTTCTCTTTTCCCTGAACAAAAACTCACTGCCCTGAAACAAAACCCTGAACCCCCAGCTGCTCAGAGGAGCTGCTCCACAGTCAACACTACAAGATTACACTTGAACTGGGTAGCTCCCAGAAGTGTGTGGCGTGTACGTGTGTGTGTGTGTGTGTGTGTGTGTGTGTGTGTGTGTGTGTGTGTGTGTGTGTGTGTGTGTGTGTGTGTGTATGTATATATATATATATGCGTGTGTGTGTGTGTGTGTGGTGTGTGTGTGTGTGTGTGTGTGTGTGTGTGTGTGTGTGTGTCAGCTATTCCTGTAGAAGGAACAGGGCAGTGCCCGGGTCAGTTTCTGCTACACCAGACATTTTTAATGCAGAGTCCTACCGTGTGGTGATGAAAGGATTATTCTAAATTAAACGCTTAGGAATAGTAAAAACAATCATTTAACGGGGTCTCTATTTTCTCCCCGTCATAAAAGGAATGTTACTTTTATATTATGCATTAAATATGGCATAAGTAGCTCAGTCTGGTCCAATTCCCCAATAGGACCGAGAAAGGAGGGTGGACTGGGCCCTGTCAAGGTACCCTTCAAACACCTGACTCAAACACCTGACTCAAACACCGGACTCACACACCGCTCTCCGGCTTCCCACTGATAATATGATGGGTTATACGGATCTGTGTGTGCTAGTCTGTGTACATGTTTGACAATAAAAAGAGGATTTCAAATCATCCTTGTGCACATATTGCGTATCTGGAAGGCCTACCAACACACAAACTGTGTGTTGACAAACCAGGCTGTTGTTTGTGGGCTGCCTACATCAGATAACATGGGGTTCAAGCCATCTTAGTATTTCCAGCAACAGCTTGAGAATTACCGTTGCTGTTTTTGTTGCAAGCCAATCAGAGCAGACTATGCTTTTTCTGGATTGATGCTTAAAAAGACAGGTGCTAAAACCAATATGAGTAGCAGGTAGACATGTTCTACTATAATGTCATAATACAAATATAAAACTGAATGTTGGCATAAAAGTTCCCATTAAATAACGGTTCGACTTCAAAGCCCAGATTTCTTTAGAAGTGATATTGATAGATATCATCCTGTATTACCCCACTTTGGTGTAATCATCCAGTCTGTGCGGGCAAAAAAAAAACACCAATAGAAAGTCTGCTATCTGCAGGATTTAGGGTTTGATTGCAGCACAAGTGATTCAGATTTTACTGAAAGCAGGAACCAAGTCATAGGGTTTACATTTTATCTGGGTTGTTAGACCTCCTAAAATTTATTTTCTGTTAGAAGATATGAGACCGACTGAGCTCTAATGAAATAAATCTAGCGGTACAGCAATTTCCACAGATCCACAGTTCAGTCCGAGACACTGAAGTCATAACATCAAAGCCACCAGCCTGCTGGTAACAGGCAGCACCGCCTCACCAGGAGTCAAACTCCAATGGCAGGACACACACACACACACACACACACACACACACAGTGAACATGCACGGCTCCACGCTGCTAGCTTATCTCTGATCCGCCATCTCTCTTCCTGTGGTTTGGATCTGATGAAGCCCTGTACATCAAAGTGTGTGGTGTGTGTGTGTGTGTGTGTGTGTGTGTGTGTGTGTGTGTGTGTGTGTGTGTGTGTGTGTGTGTGTGTGTGTGAGTGTGTGTGTGTGTGTGTGTGTGTGTGTGTGTGTGTGTGTGTGTGTGTGTGTGTGTGTGTGTGTGTGTGTGTGTGTGTGTGTGTGTGTGTGTGTGTGTGTGTGTGTGTGTGTGTGTGTGTGTGTGTGTGTGTGTGTGTGTGTGTGTGTGTGTGTGTGTGTGTGTGTGTGTGTGTGTGTGTGTGTGTGTGTGTGTGTAATGGAAAGCACCTGCGCTCAGTGAGGCGGGGAAATATTTTGTGTAAAACAATGAGGAGACGCGGACGACTGACTGGACGGTTGGCGAGATATGATGGAGTGAAAATATGGTATATTTGTTTCACCTTCAGCAACTTTCCCAAAGCAGTTTTGTTGCTAAATCTTTAAAAATGTATGACATTAGACTTGACTTGATAGGTGGATATAAAAGAAACACAACGTCCAGATGGGGTGGCTTCCTTGGGATAAAACAAGGAGATGAATTGGATCGAAAGCGAGAGGTAAAGGCTAAGGGAGGATTGGAAACGTGAATGGAGGGATGGAAAGAGTGACGTGGAGAGGATCAAGCAGATTTAAAGAGGGATATCAGTGATCAAGTAAAGCCAAATAAAGACACAAATATAAAAGACAGCAGGAAAGAATAAAGAAGAGAGGATTTCAAGCGTCTGAGGGGATCGTACACACACAAGCCAGAGAGACGGATGAAGGGATGGAGGGGAGGATAAGGAGGATAGAGCACAGTTGAGAGAGTAAATTGAGGCAGTGGATGAGATGGAGTTAGTTCTCATGGATGGAGATTTAAGGGGTTTTGGAGCAGTCTGAATATATTTGAGGAGCGTGGAAATAGCAGCACTCTGTCCTAGTCATTTGTTATTCTTTTTTCAATGGATTTACCTACATTTTACAGTGGATATAGACAGGAAATATGGGGGGGAAGAGAAAGAGTTAGGCGTGTACCAAAGGTCAAGCCCAAATAGGGGGAGTGCAGAAACAAAGTGAGCCTCCATTGACATGTTCAATTCAATTCAAAACCTTTATTTATACAGATAAAACCCATTGAGATCATAGACCTCTTTTACAATGGTGACCTGCTTCAATTAGTTCCAAACATTAATACAAACATGACAGAAAACAAAGGACATTATATGATACTACAGTTTGTATACTAGTAGCATTTACAGACACCAATATTTTCTGATTGTATAGCGTCTATCCTAGCTTTAAAAAATGTAGCTCTTCATGGGAATAAGCATGGAAGACTGACAACATACAGACTTTGTTTTATTTCTCGTTTCTTTATTGTAAGTTACTGTCATACTTTGGGGGGAAATACTAGATGCACAGCTTAAAATGCAGAGGGCACTGTCTTTACTACACACGTTTCAAATATAACAGCATAAGAAGGTACTGAGGAAATTATCATGTAACACCAAATTGTGCAAAACATCTCTGCTAATTAGTGTCTTTTATAATTTATCCATTTGGATTTTGAGATTTTAAGTAAATCATTTGGCTTGAAAGTGACCAAGGGACCATCAAAATCAGGTGAAATTCGGTGGAGCAAAATTGTGACCTAAGAGCAATCTTGTGGCGTATCCAAAGTAAAAGGGTTAATCCTCAAAGGAACTGATTCCAGGCTGTCAATAATAATCACGCAGATACATATGAAATAGATATTAAACTTTAACATTGCAGAAACATTTACATGAATGTTCCTGCTCAGAAATATTGGTTGACCATAGGAATTAACACCAACGTTTCACAGTCAACATTTTACTGTATTATCTTTTATAGGTCCATGAGACAATGAAATGAACACCAGAGTGTAGAGACACACAGTCACACACTTTAACTTTAACCCTTTTAACGAGAGGTCACAGGAAGGAAAGGCTTGTTTTTATTGGGTGGTGTTGATGGTCTGATCCTCTAATCTGTTTTCCCAGAAGATGATCAGTTCAATCCCTAAATGATTCACACAATACTGGAAAACTCGTATATTTCTGTAAATATTAGCTGGCAACAAAGTCAAAATCTATCTTGTTTATTTTAGTTTACACCTAGATTAGTAATGAATATCTTGTAAGTTAAACAGTTTGTGGAATTTAAATGTCAACACATTTTTGTGGGTTCCGGGAATGAAAATGTTGTTTCCCAATGTGCAAGTTATTAAGAAATTAAGCTGCGTAATAACAGAGTGTATTCTTCTTGTGCCAAACAAGATGAGTGATACCATTAAACATCAATAGTCTGTGAGTCACAGATTAAATTAATGGAAGTGATGAAATGCTAACACATCCCAACTGTTTTCCTGAGGGTTATTGGGATGTTTGTTTTGGAGAAAGAGAGTGAAAGACAGATGGAGAGGAACGAGTGTGAAAGGGGCAGAAAGTAGAAATGTTATCCAAAAGTGAGGGGGGGAAAAGCTAAATAATGAGCGTTTGACAGAGCAGGAGAAAACCCCTTTTGAAAGTGGCTTATTAGATTTCACTGTACTTTGCTTTTAAAAGCCATGAGTTCGGGACAAAATTATATGTTTCAGAGCACTGTTAGCAAAAAATTCTGCCTTGAGTAGCAAAAGCAAAGACATTTGTCTCAACAGTGAGGCGGCCAGCTATTCATTTTGAGCAGAGACCCATGTAATTTACTGCTTTCCCAAGCACAATGTAAACTAAATTACGGGTTGTAATACAATGCATGGCTTACATTGATAACAAGGCCATTCGGGTACAAGGCAAAGAGTCAGAGGGGCTGGCCCATGACCATGTGCGGGAACACAAGTCATTATCACATATACACACACCCTCACACACACACAAATCATTGCTGAGTTCAAGATGAGACTGTAAACTTTGCAACGAAAGTCTTTTGGATTTACTGAAGCGAGCAAAGAGAGCTCAGGTTTGCAGAGTTTGGACTAAACATTTGTGAAATATTTAGTGGAGAAGGGAGAAAAGGTTTACATTGCCTTGCTCGGGCCCTCGATTTCCTTTCCCAGGATATTAATGAGGAAATGACACACACTTGTAAAGAAGGGAAGAAAGGGAAGAAGGAGAAAAGAGTGAGTGAGGGATGTAGGTTTCAGAGGGAAAAGGGCTGGTGATTAATCCCGCTTTGAGTTGACTCCGCCGGGAATTCCATCAAAAGGACGGAGAAAAGGGTATTTTAATTGCTGCTCCCTCCACGTTTCCCAAAACGCTTACCTTCCACCCCCACCACCGCCCTTCATTCCTTCCCTCCGCCATCCTGAAGAGGGGGGTCGCCCTGGAATCCGACAGGCCTCCCACCGCACACACACACATTGAAACACACACACACACGGAGAATTACTTTCAGATGTTGGGTGAAAGCAAAGGTAGGTATGCGCTTAAAATGCCACCTCAGTCTCTACGGCTGTTGTGTGTAGCCCCTTCTTTTAGTATTTAAACGTGTTTATATTGCTGTCACATGTGTCTGTGTGCTGAAACTCCACCTGTATTCATTTACAGCTTAATGCAGAGTCCTGTCCTGTTGGAGCTCAAACACAGTACTCAATGTGTTGATAACCTCACACGTGCACTGACCCTTTTTTAGCTTCCAGATTGGTCTGCATGCATAAAACAGCTTGTGGAGTGTGTTCCCGCCACATCTGCTGGATTAGTTTCATCCTTCTGCTGTCGTGACGCTCGGAGTGGACACTGGGGACCCATGAGAGGTCCTTGAAGTATCCCTGTGGTTCGCCAATAAAAATGAAGAATAGTTTTAATTCTGTATTATTTCACCTCCCGGTTAGCCAAATCAGAGAGTAACGGTGCTGCGCAGCTTGTACAGTAGACCTATCGTGTCCAAATTGCACTTTCATTTAACATTTACAGACCTCCCTCTCCCCTGGATACTCCATAACTGTTAGATATCCTCCATTTATGATATTCCAAGCATAACAGGAGTTACTTTAAAAGGGAAATTCATCATGAAGTTCAGTTTGTTCACCTAGAGGGGTCCTACTCTGGAACCAGTTCTATAATGTCTTGCTGGACTCTCGAGGAGCTTTCTGATGTCTGAACAAAAACCATGATAATGTTGAGATTTATTTGGAGTTATCTCCCCTTGGGCTTGGAAAACTATGCATTTACATGTATTAACAGAAACATTCAGATGTTTCCCTTAAAATGGGACTGTATGAGAAATATTGGATCCAATAATTAAAAGCCATAAAAAAAATCTGCATTTCTCTCACCTCAGTTTCATACATACTGTATTGACCATTCTTATTTAAATGCCACCAATTGAATTACTCAATTTATTGAGAATTCAATACCTAACCACTGAAATGCCCCTTTAAGAAAGATGACATAGTTTCCATCCAGTCAGTGTTTAAATAGTTGATTGATGCCATCAATCGATAAATGAATTAACCAGCTAAAACATAACCACATTAAAACTGTTTCCCTGAAAACGCAATTGAGAATGTAGTTTCGTTGTATGGCAATGTCATTTTATAGGAGACAGTGTTCCTTTACTGCCTGTTTAAACTGGGTTAAAGAAAACCCAGTAGGCTGCTAAAATAATGCAGTTGAGAGCAAATGGCCAGCAGCAGCACCATTATTCTTCATAATCTATGGAGCATGGAAATAAGCAGGCCGATGTATAAACTGATCCTTGGACATTAATCTTTACATTCCAAGAATGTTTATTTTCATAAAATAACAGTGGTTTCTAATGAGCGGCTGGTATCAGATTCAGCATCCTACTCTTGAGCATCTGTATCTGTAAACATGGGATTGAAAGCTGGTAATATCCAACAGTTGGACTGTCTAACTACAACACAGGTGAAACCAATGTATACTACATTTAAATTGACAATAAATAACCACATACTCCTTCAGTTTGTTTTATTTCAGTGAACCAAACAGTTTCCAAACCCGATTTAGCTTTAAGTCCCCTCATCCCCTTTTTCACCTCAACTTCCCCCTTTACATCAAACAGGATCAAGGTAAAGAGGTTAGTCGAAGGGGGTCTTTAAGTGGAGATAAGATGGGGGTGTTTGATTTCGATCACAGCTAGAGGTCTGACTGTCATGTCATGGATAGACGACTTTAACAAACTTCCCTCAGAAACCACCAGTAATGCACCTCCCCCTGTGGCATCATATGGCCCTGGTTAGAGATAAAAGCCATTTTAAATGTTTTGTGGAGTTGTCTTTAGATGAATCTTAAAGGGCTGCTGTTGAGGTAAAATAACATGTTACTGCGGTTTGTTTGTGTTTTTCTTTCAGAAATGTCAGAAAAGGTATTGATAATTTGATCGTCAAAGATGATACATGTGCTCGAGATTTTTGAAATCATAGAGATTAAGATAAGATTTGAAAAATGGTTTCTGACCAGATCCAAAGAAAATTCAATAAAATATAGTTTCACACCTTTCTCATTGACTCAACACAACCAACACATGCTCACAGACTAAGCATCGTATGGTGAAAGACGTTTTAAAAGTTATATTTCCGTTCTTAAATGCTAAAAATACCTTTTAAAATGAAGCACGTTAGTGTTTTGTTATCTGTGCCTTGGGAGGGCGGCCGCAGGATAACATCTTTACTGTTGATGTTTGCAGGAACAGAGTGCAAGTGCAGGCTTTTCCATTTGTCCAAACATAAATCAGAGAAGCAAAGGGTAATAGTGTTTATGTGTAAAACCCTGCTTACATATAACTCAGCAAGATGGACACTTCTGATAATGTGTGGATTGGTTACTAACCATAGAAGGGGATCTTGTTTTTCCTGAATCCCTCTGCAGACAAATATTTATCATGCGACACATCAGAACAAATATTTTTGCAGTTAAAGGTCTCCTTCAACTACCAATTCTTGCCTTTTCAGCAACATTTGAAGTTACAACAGAGCCAACAAATTCCCGTCATGTATACATGCATTTAAATACTTAATATTGAGCTTTGATAAAACTCTAATTATTATGCTCAAACCTGAAGCATACTCAGCAAGTCATAATAAATAACTTGAGCCTTAAAAAACATATATTCCAATATTTGTTGTAAGTATAAGTGAAACATAATCCTCCCCAAATGTGTCCAAAATACTCCCAAAATACTTCTACACTTCTGTCATTGTACTGATTAAACTAAAAGTATAACACAATAATTAGTAAGCTTTAGAGGAACTGGTTTCGCCTCTTTCCAGTCAATATGCTGAGAGGATTATATTTATTCATCTAGTCAAAATTAAAATAACCAAATGCCTTAAAAACATATATTCCACCAATATATATAACATTTTTAATCAGAAGGTGAAACATATTTATCTCCAAATATTTCCTTATTCAAAGTCTATATGCTAAGCTAAAAGGTAGTAGCCTTATTTTTACCCTACATACATGGCAACAAAAAGGCATGTCTTGCTTTTACTGACTGTGTCTCCATGGTACAGGTGAATATATTGATATAAACTAAAGATTAAAGATAAGTTCACAATGCAACATTTCTTTAAAAAGGCTTTCAATAGTGTGGGAAAGTTGGAAAACTTTATCCAAACAAAAAACTCATTATGTCCTTGTGTCATGTGTGGATAAAAACCACTGGCTAGGAACATATTCTTTTGCTTTGTGTATAATGGAAAGCGCATGTACTGTAGAAAACCATGCTGGGAAAAGAAAATGCAATATATTCTTGCAAATGAACTCCAGAGCAATGCGTGTTATCACTGCGGCTGCATGCGAGTGATAATGGATATTTGTTTTCCCCTGCATGAAAAACAGAGTGAGCAGTGTTTACAGACACCATGTAGGACACAGAGTGTAAACAGGGAGAAGGCGCAGGAAGAAGCGATGTGGCGGCTCATTTAATTAAATACAGCCACGGGAGGTAAACATAAGACATCATGAGACTATGTTGGATGTCATAACATTTCTTTATGATCAAACCTCCAAAGTCACATTGACAGTGGGATAGTAGGATCTGATGCTTTAACCCTTAGTTAACCAACACATCTTAATTTTAGAGGGCTCAGAGTCTGAATATGTTTCAAGTTGTGCTTTAATGTGGAAATAGTGGATTCAAATAAATTCCTCTTAATGTCACACACAGTGCAACACACACTGTGAAATTAAGCATCAGCATCTAACCCATGTATGAGGTGCAGTCGGCCCTATTTCACATGCTCTGGTTCCCAAGCCAAGTTCCTACAGATTGAGCTACTTTTACCATTTTGCGGCTTGTATCGGCATATAATGTGCAGGAACAACAAGTGTTCAAATCTAGATGCACAACAGTTTGACTTTGTTAAGTAATCTGCTGTTTGTAAGCCTTGTGTGGCCCCAAAATCTACAATCTGTATGATCAGAGGTCATTGAAAGAACAAGTGTCACTGAATGCAACATGCTAGGGGTTTGTTTGTTAGAGTCACTCCTCTGTGTCAGGTATGTTTCTAGTTAGCAGCCAACAAGAGTGTCAGATCATAATCAACGTGACACCTACTGGGTTTACCCAGAAGCCCCTGCTCATATGGGCCGCATTACCGGCCTCTCTAATGGCTCGTTTCCACTGCAGCGGGTTGCTCGCTTTAAGCGTGACAAGCCGTGCGGGGCCCGTTTTTGGTTGCGTTTCCACTTGGCCTAGTTTTGGCCCGGGACTACTTTTTCACCTTTTTTCTGGCCCGACTAAATCGTGGTTCTAGGGCCAGGAACAACCAGGCTGAGTCGGGCTGAGTATGCTAAACTAGAGAGAGAATTGCTGGCAAGGGGGCTACAAGTTCCAGTACTCAAGTTGTAAAAAAAAATCAGGGGGGATGGTGGATTTTATGGGGACATAATTTGTGCTGATAACCCGCCGAGGGTGGGAGACCAACCAGCATAAAGATAATTATTATACTCCTAAAACAACATGCATGTTATGGATGTTCAGATACTCCTTTCATTGCTCTTGACCAAGGCACCTCGGAATTAGAGTCGGTCCCCGGGCTGCCATGGCACCACTAACATTTACAGCCCATCCACACAGCGGCGTGCGTTGACGCTTGGAGGTGGGCGTATCTAAAGCTTGGGGATTTTTTGCGAGCAACGCGACCAACAACCAATCACATGAATCTCCCGCCCCCGACATACAAAGCAATAGCAATGTTAAAACAAAGTAAACTGGATATAAAATCCCCAAACAGGCGAAAACCTACCAGTTTCATCCACTGTCTCTGCCACCTCCCTCCATGCCTCGCTCCTCCGGTTTGTATCCCGAGATGAACAGAGACTGATCATACAGCACCGGGTGATTCACTACCGCTATATTTTCCCTCAATTTTTTGGAATATGAGGAAATGACCTGCGTAGTCTCTCCCAGCATACACGCGGTTTGATTGGCTAGCGCTTGTACTGGCAGATTTGCATAAACGGGATTTCATTGGCTGACGCTTCTGCCGAGGCGCCAAAAGTTGAACATTGCTCAACTTTTGAAGCGAGCAACGCCAGCAACGCTCCATGTCTCTTCCCAAAATGCAATTCGGCTAAAAGTGACGTCACCCCATTCAAAGTGAATGGGCAGAAGCGTTGGAAGCTTCAACGCACGCCGCTGTGTGGACGGGCCGTTAGGGTCAAATGCCGAGGACAATTAGTGCAAAATCTTTTTTTCACTTTAATTTAAAGGGGGGGAGGGGATACGAAAATGTGGTTATAATGGAAGTCTATGGTACAAATCTTGTAGGTTAACAGTCCCTCATTTATTATTCAGATGGACCAACTGATTATACTAATAAAGTCAAAATAGTTTTTAGAATATTGAATTAGTGTATTTTTTCAAAAAAGCAGTTACTGGTATACGATCAAAACTGGTATCTAAAGGGTTACATTTTTATCGTAATTAATTAAATCATTATGTAAATTAAACACTTCATGAACAATTTGAGGAAAAAAATGGGAAAAATATTGATCCGTCATTATTTTATTGCAGTTCAAATACAAATATTTTATGTTAACATTCCCAATGTTACTTTTTTTAACAGGGCATTAAGTGCTAATTGAAATTGTTTACAACATATGAAGATATATTAAAAGATTATGCAGATAATACAAAATAGGACCAATGTTGTCAATGGCTGCCTACTCTACTCCACTCCCCCCCATCTCATAGAATTTTCCAAAGATTTTCATAATCATGCTTTTTGGTCTCAATTCTTCTGGCTCTTGCTTTCGGATTATTAGCTAAGCAATGGCTTTGAAGCCAAGTCTTGACATATACATCTGGTCTGAAGTTCTGAACTTGTTCAGTGGAGGGCCAACACACTTTATGAAAAGCAAGGCTGACATGCTTTTTACCTCTAGGGAGCTTCTAGTTGTGGTTAAAATGTTCATCTGAATAAACCCACGTTCACACTCAGCTGTGGAGATGACCAAAGTGTTCACTGCTTGAAGGAGGGGTTTCAGCTCTTCTGGTGCTGGTGGTATCATTTCATCAACAGTTTTGAGTCTTACCAGCTAGCTAACACGAGAGAAAAACTCCAAACTAAGTTGTTAATGCTGCTTATGTCCATAGATTCCACCTTTGGTGACTAAAGTAATGAGTAATGACTAAGATTACTGACTCTTGACTTACCTGAAATTTTATTTTTAGTATTTTTAAATATGAAGTCCCTCAGATCGCGTTGTCCTCCTGGTCGCTTGGCCATTGTGATGACCGTTACCTGCGCTAGTGCTGCTATGCAGCTTCTGGCATCGATCAAACAGGCGCATCACGGCGCTCTGGCGCCCTCTAGGGCACTCGCATAGTAGCCTATAGCGTCAGTGACTTGGTAAAAATGTCATTGCGTGTGTGCGTGCTCACTCGCCCACAGTATTTTACTCAAAATGCGCAAAATTAATGTTGAAATAGCAGTAATACCAGTGCCACGTTCATTGATAACATTACATAAAGGGATGGAAAGGGGGAATGGCAGTTTTAGAAGGGGGATGATTTTGACCGTTTTTATTTCAGGGGGGATGCCATCCCCCCTCAACTCGAGTACTGGCTACAACTACAACAAGATGAACATATTTGACCGTGATTTAATTGTAATACACGTTTCAAAATGATGCCGAAGTAACAACATACTGATACCGGTTAGTAAAAACTATGAATTAATGCTTTGACAAGTCTGCAGACAGACGGCAGGCGAAAACCCCTTTTAAAATGCGTGTTTTCTAAATGGAGCTTCGCTAAGCTAACGTTATATGCTCCGACCGTCCACACTCACAATAACGGCCTATACAGACATAAATAAACCAGCGACTGTATTCGCCATGACACAGGCAGTCTGTGGTTTGTACTTGTTTAACTTTTGTCTAGTTTCTGAACAGATATGAGGAGCTCTGAGTGCTAAGAGCTAACGGCTGGGTTGTTTTTCTGGGGCTCTCATTGAAGATGACGTCACGGCTCCGCCTACACTGCGTTACTATAGTAACTGCCCCAGAGAACCGCAGTGACGCGTCGTAAAACCCGGAAGTAAGTTAGCATTTTTAGCACTTCCGGTTCCTTCGTCAAAAAGCAATGCATTTTCTCCATAGGGTATTGGAAAATAGCTCGAAATAAGGTCTGTGGTTGACACAAATTTAAGAGATAAATCACGTGTTGTTCTACGACATTAAATACATCAGCAGTGAGCCCACTGGTGATTTTTGAAGAGTTTATGTGTCTGAAAAACGATGGTTGTTACCGAATGGCTGAATATGACTACAGAAATTGTCGAGGCCGTTGTACGTCATTACGCCTAACACCTAAACACTCCCGCTAAATTTGTTTTCCCCTGTGTTCTGCTTGAAAGCAAGTACCTGCCTATCTTTAGTATCTGTATATCTATATCTGACCATTAGAATCTGTATTTTTGAAATTGTCGTTTTTAACACCGTAGTTTTACAAATTATAGAATAATTAATTACCAGTGTTTTCCAATTTTACTCGGCAGTTCGTTTCGTTAGCTAACGTTAGCTAAAGCTAGCGCTACTAGTTAGCTACGCAATGGTTTGTTGCTTTGCTCCGGGTTAGAGCCACAGGTCTTCGCATGAAACGTGCTCGTTCTATTGTTTCCCGGCCAATGTTTTCCAAAGGAGAGTGGATTCGTGCTATGAGGTAAGCTGACGTTACATTTTTGTCCAGGTCACGGTGAAATGTAAATGATGGGTAGTGACTGTATCGCCGTTTTAGAGATGGCGCTGCTGAAAAGACCGCAACATAAGTAAAGATAATGAATACATCCTATTAAAACCTGTGTGGCTTATTAGTACAAGCAGCATAACGTTTCACCCAAGCGGCAAACTGTGGGGTAGAGCCGGGAAGCCAATACGGAAGTGCCACACACTGCAGTTCATATATTGGCCGATAGGCGATGGCTGCAGAAAGGAGCAATTTCCATAGACCCCCATGTTAAAATGCTCAACTTTACAGCAGAAAAAAAAAAGTTTCTACCCCTGGCTCCATACATTTTATTATCGATATAGTTAGATTCCACCTTCATGATTATGGATCTGTGAGTGAATTGTTTTCTAACGTGACCCTTTTATTTATATTAGGTCTTAAAGTTTGTGCATAAATTAGGGCGTGGTCACATTGAGTGACGGCTCTGTCAAGTGCCTGCCGCTGTTAGCTTCTTGTCTCTCTGCTAGCTGCTCCGTGAAGCTAGCTACAGGGACTCTGCCTGCTCAGCTCATCCAGGAAACACAACTTGTAGCCGGCCGTGGTTGTTTGTTCTTCATGCTTATATATCGGACTATTGTGACTCGCTCTGCGGTTAAAACAGACGGTGCATGAATGCGGTTTTGCGGTAAGTGAAATTCTAGTGCTTTATTTATGTGTTAATGATTTTAATCATCTACGTAATGAATGGTAAGGCTTGGGTTAGCATGTAAGCTAGTGGTAGCTACATCGGTGCTAACGATTGTAATCGTAGCCTCCAAGTTAAAATCATAGACTGTATATATAAAGGTTACAACGAAATAGACAAGCGTTAAGTGGGATAATACTGTTGAACAAACTGCTTCTGTCTGAGGTTGATAAAATAAGGTTACATCCTTGTAACTTAGAGATATTTTATTATGTAGGTAGAACTGTATGCATCTAAGGTTAATTTAAATTGGCTATGCTCAAGTATGTAGACAAGCTAATGTCGAAGTAGTGTATGTGAAATCAACCTCACAATAAGATGTGTGTATATTACAATTATTAATGTCATATTTCAAGATGATTACTTAGATATTACAATATGGTTGGTTGAGCTGGAGTTCATTATTGAGCTTACACGTTAACGTCACAGTCATCTGAAGAACGAACCCAAACCTTGTTGTTTTTATTAATTGTATTACCAAATGGGTATCAAATAAACAGTAAGCATTGGTAACACAACTTCCAAAGTTACAGTAAAATAAAAAGGCCCCTGACTCGGACAATACACAATCCAACATATTCAACAGAAGAGAATCAGTTATATTGTTTGTACACATGGTACTTTACATATATATATGTATATATATATATATATATCTGTTTGTTTAAGGTGTCCAGGTGATGCAGACAGGCTGGACCAGAGAGTGAGAGACAGAACTGGACTCCTCACAGCAGTGAACTTCAGCACAGGTACAAAGACTCTTTTTTCATACTGTACAAAGAATCAAGAAAGATATTGGTTTAAATGAATGAAGTATTGACTTGAATACACTGATATACATTCCATTAAACAATACTAAATACTAGATCACCTACACATCAGTTAAGTTGAGGGTTTTTTCCATGCAAAAAGTTACATTTAGATGAAAACAAGCAATATGACTTTGTCAGCTTTCGAATTTAATGTATTGAAGGCAAAGATATTTAACGCATAGTGAGAACTGCTACTATTTATCTCTCAATATTGTCTGTAAAAAACGTGGTAAAAGTTATTCTTTCAGTGAGACAACAGAGCAAGCTTCTACAGTTGCACTACGTTTTGATAACAGTTAAATATTATTTTGATAATAACATATATTTCAATGTTGATGAACTTCATACTGTTCATTCATAATCTGATCGTCTTTGTAGCTCACTGTTGAAATAAAACAAAAAACATTACAATTACAAAATAATTATATCTACAGCCCCTAAACACACAAACACACCGCTTTCATAAATAATACACTTGTTCTGCAATAATATGTTTTATGTTTCCTGTCATTTTTGTTAGGAAAGGACATGCCTGAAAGACAGGACATTTTCTCCTTCTCTGAGAGTCAAGAAGAACATCCAAGAGGAACATTAAAAGCTGATGTTATGAGATTTTAAGACCAGTACAGGACATTCACTAAGAAACTACTTTTATTGTAAAAACAGTCAGCTAATCGAATGCAGCTATTTCCACATCTACACTCCATCAGCTGATTATTTCTATTTGCCTCACTTTATGAGCTTCACAACATGTACCTTGTTTTGCAACGTCACAAATAAATGGGGCCAATCATCAGTCAGATGTGAATGTGTAATCTAACATTTTCAGTAAGAATAATGGACAAAAGGAGTGCAAATACAAATACAATTTATTGAAATGTGAACCAAAAGTTAATCAAATGTTTTAAATATAAAGCACATATGACCAGAAGGTGTAAACCTATTAAATGTATTAAACACATTTAGTCAAATAAAGTGACCGACTAGGCCTGTGCAGTTGGTATCAGCTTTGCCCAGCATGGGCTCCTCCATCAGGCCTGGTCCTCCTCGCAGAGGAAAGACCCTCAGTCCTCTCCAAACCAACAGACAGGACGTCCATCACACAGAGGTTTCTCCCTGAAGTCTCTGCAGCTCTCTGGACACCATGCTGTCTCAATCCGTCCACACTGAATATGAGAGGGGGAAAATGAAAATAATAAATGCTTTAGACAATAAGAAACATAAAGTTGACTGTTGAGTTGCTCAGTTTTTTTAGATTGTCAATACTATTACTGTATAACTAATATCTCAGGTTAAGAGGCACATTCAAATAAAGATTGGTCTTTAAATACATTTTGTCTTTTGAATTATTTGTCTAAAGTCAAGGATCTATAACTGGTACTTAGTTTTAATGATACAGTCTGGTTATTATGCTGTTTGGAGGAGGCCTCACAGGTAAGAGCGCTAACTAGCTACCATCACATGTACCTTAGCTTGACTTAAATGTATTAAACGCATAGTTAAGTGATATCAAAATATAAATAACTAATGTCATGCAAACATTAATATTTGCTTGATTCCAGTGTTGAATTTAGCACAATTGCATACAAACGTTAAGGGGTTTTAAGATTCTGAAGTATTATGCTAAAAGCTCAATAACTTAGATTATTATTTATAATTTTGCTGAATAGTTTCATGTCCGCTTACCTTAGAAACGTAAAATGCGACGGCAGCGTGCAGATGGGGAGCATGTTAGCTTAGCTTGGTAGCTTCAGCTAGCTCTGGAACTTCCAGCTGGTGGCAGCAGGTCCCGCCTCGGCTCCGCCTCTTTGCCCTTATTTGGAGCAGGCTGGAGAAGGCGGGAGTTGAACTCTGGCGTCACTGTCGAGCCGTTAGTGGCCGACTCCGCCTACTAAGGGCTTCACGGCAACTCTGCAGAATCCTATGGGTGACGTCACGGACCCTACGTCCATTTATATATACAGTCTATGGTTTCACCATGTAACTAAAGATTGTAGTCAGGGAAATCAGTTTGACATATTGAACTAATAACAAATCACCTCTGGCTGGCAGAGAACTCTGCTCCATAGCTTCTCTTGGACGTAAAATCACATGTACATTTTACATTTATATTCAATTTAATATTCCATCCCTCACATACTTTTGTTTATATAATAACTTATATTTTGTTTTTCTTGTTATGCTGCTGCAACACAAACATTTCCCAAATTGGGATCAATACAGTAATATCTTAATTAATTAAGAAATATAACTATTATAATTAGTGTAGCAGCTGACACCTATTTTCAATATGGATTAATCTACCATTTATTTCTTTAGTTCAATTTTCATCTATAAAAATGTCAAAATAGTGAAAATGTTCACGAAACAAAGTGCAAGGTTATATCTTTAGATGTTTTGTTTTAGCCTATGTACTAGGGTTGCCAGAAACTGACCATGATCAAAATCGATTATTCGGCAGCCCTGGCGAATAATAATCGACCGATCTTCTTCTTTCTTGCAGTGAGGTGAAGCTGACCTTGCACTTGGTGCCAGTAAGGATGTTCCTCACGCAGGCTGAATGTTTCTCCCTCCTTACTGACACAGAAGCCCTTCATTTGCAATGCTTCACTAATTGTCATTTCCCTGGCTCCGTAGGGACACTTTACCTCCAGCACAGCGGAAGACCCTACCAGACCATCTGGAGATGCCCCCAACACTCCTGATTGGGAGAGCCACAAACCTGACTCATGGACCTGCATCTGGGTTGCAGTGGTGAATGCCCTGACGCCCTCACATTCATTCATAGTCCCCCACTGTACAGACAAAACACCATCAAGGGCCTGTTGTTGCCCTTGCACCCTGGCAATAAGGGAAGCAGTCACACGCTTTGACCTCAGGACAGCTCCAAAGTTGCTGGCAGTCAACCTTCCTTTCCTGAACAAATGCCAGTTTGGGTTGGTTCGCTGACCAGTGGTAGCCACCTGAATTGCCCTCTGTTGCTCCTCAGACAATGCCATGCTTGCCACAATTGCCTCAGGTCCCTGATGCCCAACAGATTTGAGAATTTCAGGAACAGTAAGGGTTTCCAAGTTGTAGTGTTCCTCTTCTGGCTCGGGGGAGAGAAGACAAGAAATTCCTGAGAACCTGCCCCTGAGTCTGTCCCTCAGCCAGTCACGATCTTCGGAGGTGGGCTCTCTTGTCAGCGGGTTGAATGAGTTATTGGTTGGAGGAAATAGCTCCTCCACTGAATGCGTACGTTTAGCTGCCTTTGGCTTCTTCCACTGACAGGGGGTGTCAGTGCAGCTGAAATTGTGGATGGCAAAGATGGCTAATGCAGCCGCATGACTGCATTTCCATTCTCCACATGGGCATTCACATTTTGTGGAGAGAATTCCCTCTTCTCCGGTGGTGGGATTGTTTTAGTATTTAAAATATTTACATTTGTAATGCCTTCCCAATTATCCCTTTAATTGTTTATAGCCTACTGTATGTTTATTTCATGGATATTTCTGTGTTTTCTGGTGTGTAATATTTGTAATCTTGGGGCCTCTTCTCTTTAACATCTGCATGCTACCACTGGCTCAGATAATGAAGAACAAAATAAGTTACCATAGCTATGCAGATGACACACACATTTACGTAACCATTTCACCAGGAGACTATGCTCCAATTCAAACACTGAGTAAGTGCATTGAACAAATCAATGACTGGATGTGTCAGAACTTTCTCCAATTAAACAAAGATAAAACTGAGGTAATGGTTTTTGGAGCCAAGGCAGAACGTTTAAAAGTTAGCGCTGAGCTTCAGTCTGCAATGTTTGAAACAACAAATAAAGCCAGAAATCTAGGTGTAGTCATGGACTCTGACCTGAGTTTCAACAGTCACATTAAATTAGCCTACTATCACCTAAAGAATATATCTAGGATTAAAAGACTAATGTCACAGCAGGATTTGGAAAAACTTGTCCATGCTTTTATCTTCAGTAGACTCGACTACTGTAATGGTGTCTTCACAGGTCTCACTAAAAAATCTATTAGAAAGCTGCAGCTAATTCAGAACGCCGCTGCTCGCGTCCTCACTAACACTAAGAAAGTGGATCACATCACTCCAGTTCTGAAGTCTTTACACTGGCTTCCTGTGTGTCAAAGAATATATTTTAAAATACTGCTGCTGGTTTATAAAGCTTTGAATGGTTTACGGCCCGTCCACACAGCAGCTTTGAACAAATCTTGAAAATCTTGGAGCTGGGCGTGTCTGACAGCTTGGGTTTTTTTTGCGAGCAACACGACCAACAACCAATCACATGAATCTCCCGCCCCCGACATACAAAGCAAAAAAAACGGGGATTTTATGCGAGCAATATATATATATATATAAACTCCCCAAACAGGCGAAAACCTACCAGTTTCACCCACTGTCTCTGGCACCTCCCTCCAAGCCTGGCTCCTCCGGTTTGTATCCCGGTAAATAGTCTGGTCGTAAAGAACCGGGTGATTTGCTACCGTCATTTCTCGTTTGGAATATGAGGAAATGAACTGTGGTCTGGCTCTCCCTGCTTGCACGCGGTTGAACTGTCAGATTTGCATAAACGGATCTGATTGGCTATCGCTTCCAGCTCAGCCTCAAAAGTTGAACATTGTTCAACTTTGGAATCCTGAACATCCTGGAAATCCTGGAAATCTTCGCCTCGCCCCCCCACAATGCAGTTCGGCGACAAGCGAGGGAAAGTGACGTCATCCCCATTCAAAGTCAATGGGCGGAGACGCGCTGGAAGCGGTGGACAAATCGCCAAAAGCTGCTGTGTGGACGGGCCGTTAGGCCCAAAATAAATTTCTGACCTCCTGCTAAATTATGAACCATCCAGATCTCTCAGGTCTTCAGGGACTGGTCAGCTTTCTGTCCCCAGAGTCAGAACTAAACATGGAGAAGCAGCATTCAGTTATTATGCTCCAAATATCTGGAACAAACTCTCAGAAACCTGCAGGTCCGCTGCAACTCTGACTACTTTTAAATCCAGACTAAAGACTTTTCTTTTTGCCGCTGCTTTTAATTGAACTATTCATATCTTAGACTGCACTGTAACTTTTATCCATGTATTTTTTCTTTTAATGTTTATTTTATTAGCTTTTCTTTTTAATGACTGATTTTAAATGCCATTTTCTTAATGTCTTTCATTTTTTGTAAAGCACTTTGAATTGCCTTGTGTTGAAAAGTGCTATATAAATAAACTTGCCTTGCCTTATAAAGATTTCATGTGACACATAAAATGGATTTGTTGATGGGAATTAATGTGAATAAATTAACTCTAGGTTAACGGTACTCTTGCTATCACTACTCACCGACACTATAAATCTTGTCCCTCATGCTAGCCCTGACAACACCTGTAAGCACACCTTCATCTAGGCTGCACTGTTTTTCGTGTCCTGACTTGTAGTGGTTCTCTCCTCTATCTACACTCTTCTTGTCATCTTTGTAAAACGATATCAGACTGGTAATTGACACAGCCATGACTTCTAGTTAAATTCAGTGTTGCTAAAATGAGAAGCTTTGTTAAAATATGCAAGCACGCGAAAGTCAAAGTCAGAAATTCTACATGTGTTATACATCCAGAAATATCATTTCCCAGTGTGACATGTATACATAAAACAAAACGGGCCTAGATAAACGTGGTATACATTACACAAAACAAAAAGGGCCTAGATAACCGGGGTATACAGTTTAAAATGTTAATATAATTAAAGTGTTCAAAGTGCAGTTTCAGTGCAAGTCAGTTGAAACGATCTTAAGTTGGCGTGACGTTGAAGTCGTGCGACCCTGCTGCTGTACTGGCTTGTAGTTCGTTTATAGCATAACGTTAGCTTTTGGCGACTAGATTTATGATTCAAAAATTATAAAAGTAGGGTAGACATGTGGAGATTATCCGGCTGAACAAAACGTGATCCCTCTCTTAAATGTGTGTCAACCACAGACCTTATTTCGAGCTATTTTCCAAAATCCTATGGAGAATTTGCATTGGTTTTTCACGAAGGAACCGGAAGAAGTTTACTTCCGGGTTTTACGACGTGTCACTGCGGTTAGAGAGAGACAGTCAAGACAGGGAGAAAAGGATAAAGACATACAAACTCCTTACACATAGAGCCAAGATCCCCTCCATCCCCTCCCCTCCTGTGGAGTCAGGGGTTGCGGCAGCCTGGGTGTCTGCCTGAAGGCCAGTCTCACAGCAGGCCAGTCATAGCAGCGGCATGGCTGGCTCCCCTGTGAGAGATAAACAACTCTGCTCTGTGATTGGTGGAGCTACAGTTTCCTGGAGTGTGAAACCGCAAATCTGTGAAAAGTGCAGTGTGGTGTGTGTGGGAATTTATTATAATCAAATAAGCTCAAAAAACTACTCATAATTATATATGTGGTGTTGTTGTTTTTGCAAAGAAAATTGGGAAAAAGGGAGAAAATGGAAATGGATGACATCATGCAGTAATACTTTCTTCATATCTAATAAATGAACTATAGGCCACTTCCTAAGGCTTGTGGGTTCATAAAATGCTAAATGTTGCATGTGCAGAGTTTTACACTCCGGGAGGAGGGCTGCGTTTGGTTCTCTGTAATTAAGCCGCTCTGCCAACCTCCGTGGATCCCATGATCCTCAGGGAGACATTCTCTATAACCCTCAAACAATACAAAACCCTTCTGGTACATATTTTACAGCCAAATGGTGTCATACACATGCAACAGCGCCAGAACACATTGTTCCGGAAAAAAAAAATATATATATATGAATGGTTTATATGCACACACACACACACACTCACATGTGCACACAAAGTGAAACACACAATAAAAGTCAATAAAAGAGTTTTAGGATGCTCAGGAGAGCAGAGTTTTAAGACTTTCTTCCTGCTTTCACTACTGGATACCCAACACTTAGAGTTTCAATTACTATCATTCAGCAGTGTGTGTGGGTGTGTGTGTGCACTTTTCTGTGTGTGTTCAGCAGTCATCCATCAGTCCATGTGAGTCAAGCACACAATTAATGACCTCTGTTCTCTGGTAGCCGGCAACCAACGTGGAATGGTTCGAGTTAAGAGGAGAAATGGCGTGAAAAGAAAGCTAAAAAAAGTAAGAAAAGAGAAACGCTAAATACACTCTGGCTCCACGGACGTCTCCTGTGACAGCTGAGGCTGAAGCTCTTGTAAGCCTCATTTCCACCTGGCTTACTCCCTGAATTTAATGCAACACTTGTGGAATAAAGTGATTTTTTTTTTTGCCTCACATACTTTAACTTTGCTTAACATACAGTTATTAACACCAGAGGAAGCACAGAAGCCAATAAGCTTTGTATTAGTGATGCATCAGTCTTGTGTGAAGTAAAGGAGCATTTACATAGTTCATAGTATAATGGTAATAAGAACGTCTTCAGTGGAGTAAGGTAGAAACAGAAAATGTCAGACTAAGTAAAGAACATTTTTTAGGCAGTAAACGAAGGAAAGATTTCTGATTGTGTGATTATCCTGTCAGCCAAGGAACAAGGCAAACTTTCATCCAGAAAAAAGTCATTTGTTTGATTCATTGACCATCAAGCAATTTTCTATTCCAAATAAATCTTGTCTTCAGTTGACTCTTTACACACATTCATATTCCTCTGCAAGCTGCCTGCAAACCATGACCTTGGATGTAGTTTCCTGCAGGCAAAGCACCGTCAGACTCCAACCGCACTCAGTGTACGGCTGCACACTGAGTTAATCACACTTTCTATTAACTTTTATTGGTTACACACATGCAATGATGTATAAGTGAGTAGAATGTACAAAGTTTGGATAGTGTCCATTTTTGGCTGGTCCCAATGTGCTGGAATAAGACATGAATTGAGCTGTACTCTACATATATCATTATTTTAGAGAGGACGGTTTACTAATTACTCACTTTTAATTTCTGAGATGAACTTATAATAATAATAATTTCCCGAAAAGAAAAGTCTGTATTTTTTTTAAAAAGCTAAAATGTATGAATTCAGAGGCGGAAAAAGTACTGAGATATTGTACTTAAGTAAAAGTAGAAGTACTAGAGTGTAGGAATACTGTTACAAGTAAAAGTCCTGCAATCAAAAGGTTACTCAAGAAAAGGTCCAAAAGTATTAGCATCGAAATATACTTAAAGTTCCAAAAGTAAAAGTAGTCATTGTGCAGATTGGTCCATTTCAGAATAATATATATATTATATGTGTTGATTATAATGATTGATCATTAAAGTGTTCTCAAAGCTGGTAAAGGTGCAGCTAGTTTGAATGACTTTGTATACTGCAGTGTAGCTTGTGAATGTACTCCAGCTGTAACTTAAGGCAAGGCAAGTTTAAAAAAAAAAATACATGGATAAAAGTTACAGTGCTGTCAATTAAACATTAAAAGAAAAAAGTACATGGATAAAAGTTACAGTGCAGTCTAAGATATGAATAGTTCAATTAAAAGCAGCGACAAAAAGAAAAGTCTTCAGCCTGGATTTAAAAGTAGTCAGAGTTGTAGCGGACCTGCAGGTTTCTGGGAGTTTGTTCCAGATATTTGGAGCATAATAACTGAACGCTGCTTTACCATGTTTAGTTCTGACTCTGGGGACAGAAAGCTGACCAGTCCCTGAAGACCTGAGAGATCTGGATGGTTCATAATTTAGCAGGAGGTCAGAAATGTATTTTGGGCCTAAACCATTCAGTGCTTTATAAACCAGCAGCAGTATTTTAAAATCTATTATTTGACACACAGGAAGCCAGTGTAAAGACTTCAGAACAGGAGTGATGTGATCCACTTTCTTAGTGTTAGTGAGGACTCGAGCAGCGGCGTTCTGAATCAGCTGCAGCTTCCTAATAGATTTTTTAGTGAGACCTGTGAAGACACCATTGCAGTAGTCGAGTCTACTGAAGATAAAAGCATGGACAAGTTTTTCCAAATCCTGCTGTGACATTAGTCTTTTAATCCTAGATATATTCTTTAGGTGATAGTAGGCTGATTTAGTAACAGTTTTAATGTGACTGTTGAAACTCAGGTCAGAGTCCATGACTACACCTAGATTTCTGGCTTTATCTGTTGTTTTGAACATTGCACACTGAAGCTCAGCGCTAACTTTTATACGTTCTGCCTTGGCTCCAAAAACCATTACCTCAGTTTTATCTTTGTTTAATTGGAGAAAGTTCTGACACATCCAGTCATTGATTTGTTCAATGCACTTACTCAGTGTTTGAATTGGAGCATAGTCTCCTGGTGAAATTGTTACGTAAATGTGTGTGTCATCTGCATAGCTATGGTAACTTACTTTGTTGTTCTTCATTATCTGAGCCAGTGGTAGCATGTAGATGTTAAAGAGAAGAGGCCCCAAGATGGAGCCTTGAGGAACCCCACATGTCATATTTGTCAACTCAGATGTGTATTTACCTATAGAAACAAAGTTGTTTCTGTCCTTTAAGTAGGATTCAAACCAATTCAGAACTGTTTCCGAAAGCACCACCCAGTTCTCCAGTCGGTCTAGTAATATGTTGTGGTCAACAGTGTCAAACGCAGCACTGAGATCTAATAATACTAACACTGAAGTTCTGCCACTGTCTGTGTTTAAGTGGATGTCATTAAAGACCTTTACAAGAGCAGTCTCAGTGCTGTGGTTTGGACGAAAGCCTGACTGGAACACATCGAAACAGTTATTTAAATGCAAGAAATTACTCAACTGTTGAAAAACAACTTTTTCAATGATTTTACCTAGAAATGGGAGGTTTGATATGGGCCTGTAATTGTTCATTACTGAAGCATCTAGATTATTCTTTTTTAAGAGTGGTTTAATGACTGCAGTTTTCAGGGCCTGTGGAAAAATACCTGAGTGAAGAGATTTGTTTACTATATGAAGTAGATCTGAGACCATGCAAGGCAAAACATCTTTGAAAAATCCTGTTGGAATAATATCAAGGCAGCAGGAGGAGGATTTCAGAAGTTGAATAATGTCCTCTAGGTTTTTATCATTAATCTGATGGAATTGTGTCATGATGTCTGAATTGATGTTAAGTGGAGATAGGGACAACACATTTGCTGTTCCTGATGCAGAGGCACTGACTGCTTGTCTGATTTTCTGAATTTTGTCAGTGAAGAAGGAGGCAAAATCATTGCACGCCCTGGTGGATAGAAATTCAGAGGCTACTGACACTGGGGGGTTAGTTAGTCTGTCGACGGTAGCAAACAAGGCAAGTCTGATTTAAGAGTTGAATATGTTTCCCATTATTTATCCAAATCTGTAAGGATTAAATAAATGTGGTGGAGTAAAAGTATATGATTTACTTCTGAAATGTAGTGGAATAGAATTACAAAGTAGCATAAAATGGAAATACTGAAGTAAAGTACAAATATCTAAAAATGTTACTTAAGTACAGTACTTGAGTAAATGTACTTAGTTACTTAAAACCACTGTGTGTCTTGTACTTCTAGCAGTGTAAGCAATGCATAGTAAGATAAATAAAAAATCCAGTTAAAACAAAGGATTAACCTGTAAACTGTAGAGCCTGATATTAAATATGTGGTTATACAATCAGACACATAATTGCCCAGGATGTTTTTTGTTGTACTCCAGAAAACCGAGAAGTCAAAAAAGAAAAAAGGGGAAAGTGAAGGGGAGTAAGAACAGAAGGGGAGAACGAGGAAATTAACCATTTTGAGGTCAAAGGAAAGATTAATGAGGAGGCAAGAGCCAAACAGAAACGGGGAGAGGAAGTATAATATGAGTGAGTCTGTAATTGTGAAATTAGTCTCAATCATAACACTCCTACATTCACATTCTCCAGGACACACAAATGTTTAGTCTCTGCAGTTAGAAGGAATCTGAAACAGCAGATTACCAGATGGACTGAAGAAACACACGTTCAATCTTACACCCACATCTCACATTGTAGGAAAAATTATAAAACTGGTATATCTTGTCCTTATAGACTTTACATTTGTGAAAGGTCACATCCCTGTGTATCCAATCAGGCCTGAGAACACCTGTTCAGTGTTTCTTTTGGCTGTATTTATTTAATTATGTGACCACATCACTATTTCCGGCTCTAGCTTCATTTAAAATGGGTCCGTGCACATTGTGGCTGGATTAAATCAGTACAGAGAAAGTTAGGTGTGGAGTGAAAGGCGTTTGGGGAAAGTCATGTATCTGTGTCTCTCTGGACCCTCATCAGTGGATGTTTCCTAAAAATAAAATAAATCAGCCTTTGTTTAAATACTGGGGAGGAGTAACTGAATAGTTATACACCCTCGAGGCATTGATGAAACTGATTTGGTTGTATTGAAATCCTTGCTAACAATTCATTGTGATACTGATAGTAAAGAGCAAATGTTTTGAAAAAGCTCCAACTCTGATTTAGGCAAGGAAAGGCAAGTTTATTTATATAGCACCTTTCAACACAAGGCAATTCAAAGTGCTTTACAAAAAACGAAAGACATTAAGAAAATGGTATCTAAAATCAGTCATTAAAAAGAAAAGCTAATAAAATAAACATTAAAAGAAAAAATACATGGATAAAAGTTACAGTGCAGTTTAAGATGTAAATAGTTCAATTAAAAGCAGCGGCAAAAAGAAAAGTCTTCAGCCTGGATTTAAAAGTAGTCAGAGTTGCAGCGGATCTGCAGTCTGCAGATTTAGAGTCATTTAGCTGCCAAACTCTAACGGCCCGTCCACACACAGGCATGAAAATCTTTCAAAGCTTCGCCCATTCGCTTGAATGGGGTGACGTAGAAGATTTTGAATCTTCGCCGAACTGCATTGTGGGGAGCGGAGCATGGCTTTGCAAGCATCGTGAGCATCAAAAGTTGAGCAATGTTCAACTTTTGATGCTCCCGATGCTTTCGAAGCTGGCATCAGCCAATCAAATCCCGTTTATGCAAATCCCGCCAGTACAAGCGCTAGCCAATCAAACCGCGTACAAGCAGGGAGAGCCAGACCGCAGTTCATTTCCTCATATTCCAAACGAGAAATTACGGTAGCAAATCACCCGGTTCTTTACGACCAGAACTATTTATCATAGTTTCAAGTGTCTGCAATTATTTTTAAGAAGTAACATCATGGTTGAGATCAATTGTCATTGTCATCATTGTACTGTATACTTCCTAAGCTCTGTAAACTCTCCATTCACTTAAAACCATCCATGAGACTTCTATGCGATATAATCATGTAACACTTATTTAAAAATCAAAAAGATATATCATGCAACAATTATACTTCCCGGAAAACATTTGAGGCATAGGAAAGCTGTGTATGTAAAGGGAGAAGACAAGGCTTTGGAAGTGTCACTTGTGTAGCGAAAACAAGGTCTTACTATTTGTCGTTGATCAGCTTCACTGAAACAATCTGCAGTTGTGCATGGCAACAAGCTAACAACAATAGTGAAGAGAGAGAGAGCATTTCTAAATTCTGTATTGAGCCTTTGGTCGCTGATGGTCCAAATGGTCATGATTCATGTTGAAAGTGATTGGAAAAGAGAGGAGTAATTTGCTCCAATCAGACCTGCGGCTGTTAGTCTTCTGGGTTCTGCTATGTCATCCACTACTCCTTACTGCATCTCACACTCAATCCGTTCCTCTTCACTTCTCTTTCTCTACTTTTCCTTTTGACCCTAGCTCTTTGTCTGGTAGTCAACAAAACTATTTCCACTGTGATTTGTAGATCTATCAGCATCTCTCTCCTGTCATCTATCTGTTTTGTCTCTCTCGTCATGACTCAGTTGATGATTCCACATTATCTTTTGTTCAAATACAGAAGAAGATTGTATTTCTAAGTGGGGTTATAAAGCTTTGTGGTATGAGTGAATCCACTGACCACATCTTCAACTTAACTATTTACTACAGTTCTCTTAAAGAGTACCTTACATGTATTTAACGTGTATGGACTGTTTCACTTTATGCCTCTCTGCCCTTTTTTCTTTCTCTCGCAAAAAATAACATAGGAGGAAACACTGTTTTGTAAGAAGTTATTTGTTTGTCTTTCTCTGCACCATGTCTCTCTTTAGATGATTTATTTGACATGCATTTCCGCGCTCAGCTCCAGTTTCAGGCGGTTCGGCCAACATAAACCTTGTCACAACTCTGAATTCCTGACTGGGCTACAGCTTCCAGGCAGAGCTACAGTGGATCAGTGCTGGATAAATACACCAGATAAGCCGCACCAGGGCCCTGCATAGCACAAGAGTTAGGCCAAGACCTCCTCACCACAGAAGATGAATGGCAGGATGTTTCATTTTAGGATTGGCAACTTCAAGTAAATGGACTGTACTTATATAGCGCTTTATCCAGTCTTTAAGACTCCTCAAAGCGCTTTACATACTACATGTCATTCACCCATTCATACAGAGCAGTGTACCTTACTCTAGGACCTAACATTCACACATTCACACACCGTTGGCCATGCCATCGGGAGCAACTCAGGGTTAAGTATCTTGCCCAAGGATATATCGACATGTTGACTGCATGAACTGGGATCGAACCCACAACCTTCTGGTTGAAAGACAACCGCACTCCCTCTCAGCCACAGTCGCCCTGTAGAGTGGAGCCATTGTCAGTGTTATAAGTCATTGTGTATGCCATGCTGCCTTTAAGAAGGGTATAACTTACGTCGATGCTGTCTACAAAGGAACATCTGAAGATTAGCTACATTAGCCTCCATAAGCTACTTGTCATAGCGGACCAAGTAAGGCTGTAGCTAAGTATACCAAATGGTGGTGTTTATTTCTATAACACAGAAATATGTTTAGTTTAGCAGTGCCACAACGTGAGGAACATATATTAATTTTCAAAATCCCAAACAGTTTTGACTTCACAGAACGACAGTTTCATACAGTCGATCAGAACATTTCATATCATATTATTTAATGTTCCAACCGTCGCCATTTTCTTGTATTAACCACAGCGCTTGATATTTCACAGGAGCATATCAATTTGAAGTTATTGCCTAACCCTTCTCACAGAGTGTGAGAGTTTATGTTACAATAGATTAGACAGTCACAGTTTGCTGCTCAGACTGTTGGCACACACAGCAGAACAGGGATCAGCGTGTCACTCAGCATCAGAGTTTCAGAGCTCACTTTCTACCGAACGACCAGCGAGATGAAGTGGTGAGGAAGACAGACGCCAGCTGGACCGAGAAGGCTGCTGACTAATAAGTAAATCCCTTCAATTTGCAAAACTATGCTAACCTGACAAATATTGTGAAATATAAATACTATGTCATGTTGGCCTATTATCAGTGGGCCACACATGTTGTGTAAGTTCTGCTTGATTTTGTGGGAAAACATATTTTTTTGTTAACTACTGCTTCCAGCTTTCTTTGTTTTAGCTTAAACAGTAGCTCTCTTTGTCGTTTACTACAGGGCCCCATATTGTGCTGACACAGTATTTATTTCAGGCCTGCTTTGGTTAGCCATTAGCCTTTATTAAATTAGTCGGACCCTGTCGTAAATTCTCTGCAGCTTGCAAGCAATTTGAGGTTTCTGGTGTACTCCGGTACAGTACTGCATAGCTGGATTAATAGTGAATGCAGAGCTCAGGTGTTGTTGTCTATGACATCATCAAACAGGGTGAGATTTGTAAGGTTTCAATAAAAGCTTTTAAAGGTTGTTTTATGTCACTAATTATAGGCATCTCAGCAGTAGAACAAGGGGAGCAAAAGCATTAAAAAATCATAATAAAGTAAAATAATCAGGGGATTTTTTTGCAGGATATTATACTATCTTTAACAAAAGACAACAATTATCAATGAGTAAGATCACATTTTTTGACAACCCTTTAAATTGGTCCAGTCAAATGATTGCATCTTTAGAATGAGTCTGTCAATACATACTGCAGACTGACTGTTTCAAAAATATGGAATTTTTCTTATCGAAGACAATGTCCTGAAAATGAAGAAGAGGAATAAATAGGAAAATGAACGTTGCATGAACCAGCTTGTCTTCCTGACTCAAGACACACTTTAAATAAGCTGAAAGAGTTGCCGAAATGTCTAACAGATTTGCAAGTCAATGTTAGCCTAACGTAAGTTATACGTGGAAAACACGGTGAGAAGTTTTTCTTACTTCTGGATATAATGCACTTATGAATCTAAATGAATCATGTTCAATAGATTAAAAAAGAGCTGACCCACATAATAACGCATAAGAAACTCAAAAAGACCCAGGTGTAAAAATACTGTTTTGTAACCATTCCATTTTCTTGTAGAAACATTATTGTAGAAACCCACATCTTTTTGTTTGTCCTATGACCGTGATTTGCCTAACCCTGATGTGAACTGTGGCTCTGGGCCGGTCTAAATCTCTCCAAACAACCCCGAGCGCCTCGATCAGGGGTCGAGTCGGGCAAACCTGTGAAGTCATTTCTACTCCAGTGAAACGAGGATTAGAGGTGAAACAGCAACAGGGGCCACTGGAGAGTGTGTGTATCCATACATGTGTGTTCAAGCCTGCTGTGTTTTGAATTGAAAGCATGCATGCATAAGGTATGTGATGCATACCTGATAGAAGAATGTGTGTGCATTCGTGATAGTGTGTGTCTTTTTGTGGTTGTATAATTGTGTGTGTGTGTGCCCATTCACTGTGCTCGGTCTGAGCCTGGCTGTAAGGCCTGAAAGGACCCACTCTGTGTTTTCCTACCACTGTTTGATCAGCCTGACAGGAGACCATTGTTTAGAGCTGGCTGGTTAAGTCTTTGTGACCATGTACTGCTTGGCAGAAAAATTGCATTTTTTTAGAGTTAGATACACAAATGATGGCTTAGATCAAGTCTTTCAGCAAGACAAGTCACTGAGCCTGTCAGCCAGGATAACAATAAAAACACTGCTGATGTTATTCAGGGATCCACGCTAGGGATCGACCGATATGGCTTTTTCAAGGCCGATACCGATAATTAGTAATCAAGGAGACCGATAACCGATATTTGGAACCGATATACATTTGCAGTAAAATCAGAAAATCTTGGTGTCAAAATGTAGAATAACACAAACTCCAACACAACTTCTTTGAAATGCATTTAAGAATATATTATGTTTAATTAACTTTTAAATATCTTACAACTGGTTTCCTTTCCTCTCTGTGCCCTTTTCTTTAGTGCAGTCATCTGCAATGAGTTAGAGAGAGAGACAATAAGTGGGGCTGCAGGCTGACATGCTTAACTAACAATAATGCTTAATTTATTATATCTGTCTATCTAGCATAAAATCCCAATAAGCTGCTAGCGACTGCAAAACACTAGTGCTAGCTGGGTCATTCCAGAATTGGAGGACAATTTAGACACCAACATTTTTGAAAAATGAACCTTTTATTTTATAATTTTTTTTTATGTATTTAGGAAAAACAGATAATAAACCATCAAAAAAAGTGATTTGCCCAGCTAGGCATCAAATGTATATTTTCCAATGAAGAATTATCCCTGTTACTCTAATTATAGTAACAGGGTTGAAAATCAATGCTAATTTGAGCTTTAACCTCAGGAATTATTGCTAGATGTAGCATGTAATGCTACTTTCAAGGCAAGGACAAACTTGGATATCTAATGCAAGAAAGATAACTTTGAAATGAATATGCTTTATTCTGATAATATCAGTAACAGGGTTGAGTGGGTCAGAGTGCCACACTCTTTTAAGACTGAAAAGATTGTAAAAATATGAAAAATA
This sequence comes from Gymnodraco acuticeps, assembly GCF_902827175.1. NCBI lineage: Eukaryota > Metazoa > Chordata > Actinopteri > Perciformes > Bathydraconidae > Gymnodraco > Gymnodraco acuticeps. The sequence continues at coordinate 328,884 of NW_022992275.1, forward strand.
AAAGAGAGGACTTAGTTTTGGTCTACCCATGGCACTAGCACATGGCTTGCTGATGTCACTTCCACTGTGTCATCTTGACTTACAGTTTTTTCACTTCCTGTGCCAATCTAAAAAGGTTTGGGTAACAGGGTTGAACGCATGTTGAGGGACACACCTTCTGTGTAAAATTACTGTTATTTAAAATATGTTTATGATTTAACAAATAGATTTTACCATTACATGAGACATATATCAATAGAATAATACCAAAAAAAGTAAATAAAATCCCTATTTTAAATGATATATTTGACATGCAAGTTGGTCACCAAGAAGCGGGGACAAGAGAAAAATGCCATTTAAGGGGATGTTCGAGAGCTATTTGATAATTTAAATAATATTTTGAAACCACTTTTTCTACAACTTTATATACATTTTGTCTCAAGACAAGTATGTTTAACACAACAAGTGCATGTTTTAGCATTTTGGGCATGGATTATTAGATTTTTTATATGGGGGACATGAAATGTCCTCCAATTTTGGAATGCTTCTGGAATGCTCTAATGTTTTGCAAACTATTCAAAGTGAGACAGTAGACCTAACGTTAGTCTAGTAGCCTCACTTCTAATATTTTGCTAAACATTTGCTAGATACATGATGGCTAGCTAATGAGCTTCACATATCAACCTGAAAAACTGCAAGGCTCCACTCGCAGCCCCTCCGCACCAGTTACTCCGCTGCGAGACGCTGCACGCACCCCCAACTCTGACTGACTTCCCGCGTCCAACTGATAGAATTGGATCATAAGATCGTGGTGTTTTTGCAACTTCAGCATAGGGGATAGGGATGTTTATTGAACTTCGGTTTAACACATGTATGGCTCTGCCGCTCAGCGCTGCTGCTTGCTTCAGTCTGTGTCTGCGTTCTTTCGCACCTGCCTGTAATCTGAGAAGGTCCCGCCTCTCTGGCTGGCTCCCGCCCGGAAAATCTTCAGTATTAGCCTATCAGATAGCGCTGTGGGCGGGACATTGCTCGTGTACACAGAGTGGTGACTGCAGCCAGAGAAACGGCCGCATCAGAGCCAAAGTTTTATCGGCAATTTGATTAAAAAAAAGGCCGATACCGATAATCGGTCAAATGCGGATCATCGGTCGACCCCTAATCCACGCCAAAGGACAGTCACACTTTTAGGGAAAATGTAAGAAACCAGGAGAGCACCCAAGCTTGCAACTTTTTTAGTTTACACACTTGGTGGAAATACAAGTCAAAAACTAACTGTGGCTTACATTTGTAAATGTACATGTCAGCACTGCCACCACTGTCTGTGTTCTCAGAGAGTATACCCATGCAACTATCTACATCCGCAAAGTCATGGAGGACCAGAGGATAATAAAGGAGGGTGCTCCGGAGCTGACTTCCAGCAGCTCTGTGGCAGAGGAGGAGAGGGTGGATGGAGAGAGAGACTCAGACTTCAGCCAGTCTCAAGATGGTGCAAAGCGGCTAAAGTTGGATGACGGCAGCTCAGCATCAGCAGCTACAGCCCCTGTGACCAGAATGACCAGACTAGGTGGAATCACCTAGGATTTTCCCCAAACATCTGCCAATGGATTAAGGACTTCCTAACTAACCGCCCCCAGACAGTGAGAATAGGCCCTCACCTCTCCTCCACCCTCACACTCAGCACTGGTTCACCACAAGGCTGTGTGCTGAGCCCCATGCTCTACTCCCTGTACACCTATGACTGTGCCCCCACTCACCCCACCAACACCATCGTCAAGTTCGCAGACGACACAACCGTGGTTGGACTGATCACAAGAGGAGATGAGTCAGCCTACAGGGATGAAATCCAGAGACTGGCAGTGTGGTGTTCAGATAATAACCTTGTTCTGAACTCCATAAAAACAAAATAACTCATTATAGACTTCAGGAAAAAACACCAGATCCACTGTACATCAACGTCAACTGTGTGGAAAGGGTTCCCGCCTTCAGGTTCCTCGGCACACACATTGCTGAAGATCTATCCTGGTCTATCAACACCACAACATCTGTGAAAAAGGCCCAGCAGCGACTCCACTTCCTGAGGATCCTCAGGAAAAACAACCTGGAGGAGAAGCTTCTGGTGTCTTTCTACCGCTGCTCCATAGAGAGTGTGCTGGCATATTGCCTAACCACGTGGTGTGCCAGCTGCTCAGAAAAGCCCTTCAGAGGGTCATCAACACAGCCCAGAAGGTCATCGGCTGCTCATTGCCTTCTCTGGAGGAACTCTTCAGCCAACGTTGCCTCAACAGAGCAGGCAAAATAATTGCACTCTTCACACCCTGGACACTTCCTGTTTGCTCTTCTGCCCTCCGGTAGACGCTACAGGTCAATTCAATCAAGGACAAACCGACTGAAAAACAGTTTCTACCCCAGAGCCATACGAGAACTGAACACCGTCAAACGCTGAACTGAACAGTTACAACTTGCCACTGCACTACTTTTTAATAGTTTTATTAACTTATTAACTGATCGACATCAGAGATGCAAAATAAAATAATGTGCGGGCATGTATGCATGTTGGTATGGATGTGTGAGCATATGTTTATGTGTGTATTAGTGTTGCACGGTGTACCGATACTTGAAAGGTACCGCGATACCCTGCCGTTAAAAACGGTACGATTCCTCCGTTTCATTAGTATCGGTACTTTAAGAATGACGGGGAAAAGTACTTCGGTGAGAAAGCGCCGTTTTAATAAGAGCCGTGTGTGTTCAGCGCTCTGCTTCCACTCCCTGCACTGCAGCCGTGCCTGCAGTCCCGCCCCTCTCAAGCACGTTCTAAGTCCCTCCCCTCTCTCGTGCACGCGGCCACGCTCTAGCTGCCAGAGCATGTGAGAAAACGAGAAGCATGGCTGCAAGTGGGAGTGCAACTGCCGCTGCGCCTCGGCTTGTTGACAAAAAAGACGCCAGAAGTTAAATTTGGAAGTATTTGAGCTATATCTCTGACAGTAAGGGCAAGCCTACGGACACCACGAGGCCTGTCTGTAAGAAACGTTTTAGATCCCTGCAAACCAAGGGAGCCAACACATCAGACTTGGCTAAGCACCCGCCGACCGGAATCCAGAGCTGTTTAAAGAATTTAAAGACAGACAGGTTAGCGAATGTGATAGATAACATAATTACATCATGCTCAAGCCCATGCCCTCACATCTAAGTCAAACAAGTGTAATTTATTTTGTGACAAACGAACGTGTTCGTAGTTTGACGAGGCAATTAATGGCAATGATAACTGTCTAATATGGCTATCTTTTTAGCTAACTTACCAATGTGGCTAACATCTGCAATATACATTTTGTCAATAATTATTTATATTACTGTACTATTACATGTTAATAAAATATTAAAAAATATATATTTTATAAAACAAAAAAGTTGTTTGAGATGATGCTTAATTTTATTTAATACGAATTATTGTCATTTATTTTGTTTATTGTTCTCATTGTTTAAAAGTTTGTGTTATGGTTCTGGTGTGAAATAAAGCACAATAATTACATTTAAGACTGTTTCCCTTTTTTTAAAGAAAAGTATCGAAAAAGAATCGGAATCGCAATTCTTGACTTGGTATCGGTATCGAAACCAAAATGTTGGTATCGTGACAACACTAGTGTGTATATGTTTATATAGATATATATTTATTCGTTTTATGTGGAAATGCACTGTGAGGATTGCTTTTTTTTATTTCGTTGTACCTGGTGCGATGACAATAAAGGAATTATATTCTATTCTATGTATGTATTTGTTTCTAAAAATTATTGGAAAAAAATTGGGTAAAAAAAAAAATATATATATAAATGTATATTCGAATATACTAGGGATGTGCATCTCCATCACTGAGGCCGATGCGATGCGCATCTCGATACGTTGCCACGATACGATACATTAACGATACATTTGAAACACCAGGCGATGCGATACGATACGATTCACCCCTGTTGCGATACAGTTCGATACGATTTGATTCAACATTATGCGATTCGGTGCGATACGATGCGATTCAACACGATGCAAAAATAATGATACTTCAATTTGGTACGACAGAGGATTTTTGTTTTATTCCTTATATGCAGCAAATCATACATTAACAAAAAAGTGCTTTACATATTTGGTACTGCACATCCCATCATGCCGTTTATTTGTTTACCTTTAAAAGCTCTCCAGAGTACAATTGTATAACACCTCACAGTTAAACAATGTAAGGATGCATTGCTCATGATTAACAATGTGCAAATAACAGCTACCATAGAGCAATGCCCATACAGCTGCCAGCCTGATGTGCTTAACACTCATTCATAGGCTAACTCACCAGTGAGCAGAAAGCGGTGGGTTCTATATGAACAATAAATAATACAAATAACCTTTCACAAACAGGTATTTCATAACTGCTTACAGTGAGGAAGACATTTAAATTATTATTGGCCGTCACAGGCTGCTGTAAACTAAACACCACTCTCTCTGACAGAACACCTCACTGAGTGATTTAACTCATATGTCTAACTTTGAGGTTTCTCTTTTCAGCCGCAGACCCCATGTCGACTCTTTATGTGCGTCGCTAAGTTCCTCGTACTACTTGTGTACTTTAAATCGGCTCGGCATCGTTAACAATTTGCGAGCGATTTTTCAAGTTGACCGTCTGTGCCGCGCACATATACCATCAGGACGTTACTGATGGGGTGCGGCTGCGGAGTGATACTGTGTGTATGCAAGCCCGCGTCTAGGACGGATCTATGTATCATGGCTGTAGACCTGTTAAGTAATAAAGATACCTCATACAAAAGTCTACGGATACCTTATTACTCTCCATGACCTACGGTCAACTATATAGCCTAGCATAAAGGACTATTACACCGTCTTTCTTGAACAATCCGAAGTGTTACCAAACGTTTGATTTGTAGGTATTTTTCGGTGCGCTGTGTTTCTCTTTCTCCTCGACTTCCGTGTGTGTTGATAACTGAGACTCTCGGCCTCCGTAGTGGCGAAGCAAATATCAAAGATCGTCTCTGCTGAGCGTTGACAAGATTAGGGGATTTTATATGAATGAATCGGTTTTTTACCGATGCAAAGACGCTACGCAATCGATGCATCGCGAGTTCAACCCGGTTCAACCCAAACTGTAGCCGATGTGCACTCTTTCAACCGGTGCACTCGCATCTTGAACGTTTATGCCGGTGCACCGATGCGAATCGGTGAATCTTAACATCTCTAGAATATACATTTGCTTTCAAATTCCCATCCCTACTCCTGATGTCCCTGTTCTTGTCATTAAGACCCTGATATAGTGTGTGAAGAAAAAACCCTTGCACTAGCTTCTTATCATAGTTAAACTCTGAGCCACTCTGCTGAGATGCAAAGAGCAGTCTCTGTTTGAACCCCACAAGCCTGTACACAAACTGCTGAGCAGTTTCCTTTTCCTGCTGTCTAGCATTACTTAGCTCTTGAAAGAGTTCTGTGCTACTTTTGTCTCTCATGTGTGATCTTAGGAACCGTTTCAACTCAGCAATATTGAGGTCATCTTTGTTTGATAACATGTCTCTAAATGTTCCTGGTTTTATCATTTTCAACACTGAGCGAATTATTTCTAACTCTGAGAATGTCTCCTTTAAACCTTCGTCTATCTGCTTACATACACTGCCGAAACTCATGTCTGAACCAGAATCTGAGATTACACCACCATACATTTTAAACTCTCTGCGAGGCAGGAACGCTGCAACATCAGTTAGTCTTACCAAACCAGGTACCTGCTCTGTAACTGTTGGACCTCCACTACCCTCATGGTCACCACTGGCAAAGTCCAATACTGGTGAATGCCGGTCTTTGATTCTCAGTTCTGTTATCTCATCATGTATGCTTAGCAGCTGGGAAAACCCATGGTCCTCCAAGTCCATCAGCTGATCACTCTTCAGGTAGCTGACGATGTATTCAAACAGTTCAGGTTCATTGCTGCCTGTGACTGCTGGAATGACGATCTCACACTCATCTCTCCGTGACACAGCAAAGTCGTAGAGCTGCTTCTCGTTGAGAAGAAGAAGGATTTTTTGGATCTCCCAGAGTAGCTCACCGCGTGGATCCAAAGACATCTTCACTGGATACCTGAAGACTCCCAACTCACAAGGTGGATGATTCTCTCTGGCATCAAGTCGAAGTGATTTAGGGATCAGCAACTCTCCCGCAGGCGTAGCTTTTATCCCGGACGAGTCCCCAAAATGTTACCGGTCTCAGGATTGGGATCTGAGACGGCTGAGAACAATGACAAAAAGTCACACACGTTAGCTTATGGAATGTTCTGGCTTTATTCGAAATCATAAAATATATTTATATCTCTCAAAATAACATAGTTTTTTATGTTTCTCAAGCCCATATAGAATTAATTAAAACAATAAACTCTGAATTGAAATAAATCAACTTAAATACATGTGTAATATTCTTTACACAATAAGTGAATTATCTGTATATTGTGCATACCTTACATGTTACTACACATACTCTGAGTGTGTCATTCACATGTTAACTATTACAAACTAATTCCTTATAAAGCTACACATATTAACAAGAACACAATAAGTGTTCTTCATAACTTATGAAACATTTACAATGAGCCTTAGCAAGGGGCTTAGTTAACCACAAGCATTTTACATGAACACAACACACTACTAGCATGGCTAGGCCACTTCTGTAACGAATTAATGTGGTAATAAACTTCTCTATTATATCATTGCGTCACGACCGTGTATCGCTAACCAGCTACAATATGAAAGAATACCAAGCTAACGGCTAACTCGCGCTAGCATCGCGAGCTAAGCTACATGCTAACCGGAGTTGGCAATTCTTATCATAAATACCTCAAATTGCATTGAATTACTCATTAACCGTGTCGAGTTTTCCCAAACTGTTACTGAGTTGATCCGTTAACATTTTATAACATTTACTGATTATTTATGCATTTCTAGGCAGTTTACCCACATGAGAACAATGACAATAAGTCACACACGTTAGCGTATGGAATGTTCTGGCAATCCCTTGACTTCTTCGCTCTTATCCCAAACCAGAACGTCAGACCTCTAGCCAATGTAAGTGTAGAGCACCATCTACAGGTTAAACTGTATAACAGCACACAAACTAAATATCAGTAGATACTTGTAACGAAGCTTGGTGAACATGAAATTGTAAATAAATGTAAATAACAAGATGAAATAGTAGGGTGTCTGCTTTTATGTAACTTAAGCATTACATGCCTCATATTTGACAGTCCAGTACATCTGCAAAAACATTCCCTGATGGAGTCGCTCTTGCCGTTTAGGGTAATTATTTGGAAATATTTATTTACATGTTTCTTAGTTCAACATAAATCGTATTCCTACTCTAGCCCAATTTTTTAGGATCAATATAATAAACCAAAAAAATAATAATTCGTAGAAATGTGCATTAAAAAACATACTATAGTGCCCATATGAGCAAACAAGCATTGACATCTCTACATATAACAATGAACACAATAGTTTTGCTAAGCATGTTTAGTCCTTTCAGCAGTAACCAGAATCTCCTTTATACAGTTTCAAACATGTTTATGGAGCTCACTGCTAATCTGTTGGCCACTCATCATCCCCATGGCATCAGCTCGGAGCTTTAATGCTCTTCAGCGCATTTGTCAAGCAGTAAAAACATCAGTGATTGTCCCTTGAAACATTTTCACAGCCATGATTGAGGGATTGCCTCCACGCGGCTCCAACATGGCGAAAGCTAAGCCTGCCGCTAGCAGCTAACAGGGCTAACAGCACAAACAGCCCAGACAATGGCAACAGTGCTGACAGCATGCATGATGTCCCTCCCAAGTGTCCTCTGAAAGTTAAAAGCCACCCACTGTGGTCCTATACTGAGTGTCATGTGCTGAAAAGCCACAAACTGTAATTTATATAGGGCTCCGGAAACTTTTCTCCAGAGAGCCGTCCTGGAGTCGTTGGACATCTCCCTGCTCGCTTTGGTTTAGCAACAGTGCGGTTCAGAGCTCTCCCAGGGAAGTCCAGACTTTTGATATTTTGCCAAAGAATATGTGCATGGGCACTATAAAGCAGAGGCAAGAGCTGGTTAAAGGGGTTTTTACTGAATGACTGCACATGTACATATTAGACAACAGAAGGATCTCCCCGGTCTGACTGTAATCGTCTGTCTGTCTCTGGTGTTTGTAGCCAACATGGCCCACACTGCAGAAACCACTTCCTGTCTGCCACAATGGACAGAAACACAGAGGAGATAAAGACAGACTCAAAATAACTTTGGGGTCTCTGTTACTTGCTCATTTATCTTTATGTTAGTAGTGTATTGCAAACTGAAAAGTAACCTAAATACAGACAAAAACAAACCTATCTTTGCAATTGTCGACTGCCAGAGATGTAGTGATTTTTAACATTGCGGCCTGCACATTTAATCAAAACCATGTGCAGAGAATGAGGAGGAAGAGAGGAGGGATGCAGCAGCCAAAAGAAGGCTGAATTGTCATCTGTATGCTCTGTTTTCATGCCACCGGACACCAGAAGGGCTGACAAGGACAACCAACCCCAGCAGAGATGAGTCAGTGCTGTGGTGGAAACATTGGGATGTTGTCTTTCCTTTTAAACTCTATTTATTCAAGCAAGCCTTGCAGAACATGCAAACTCTTCCCAAGTTTTATATCTCAAAACCACAAACATCTTCACTGCAGCTGCACTGAGCTTCGGGGGGTTACCTGCCTCGCTCATCTTACTATGGTAGTGTCAAAAGAATTGACGCATTACTCATTCTTTCCTGAACCAGATTTTCAAAGAGAGTACTGGGATTTGAGCCGGCGTTTGTCCAGCCACAAACCACATGGGCAGCATTTACTGTGTAAGAACAATGGTGTTAAGTTGATTCTCATAAAGTATATTAAAAGGTGCTACTTGTATCTTTTTTTCCTTAAAATTAAGACCATGTTTCCCATAAACCCTGTTGTTTCCTGTGGCATGTGTTTTGAAAAGTAAGAAGGAATAGAGCTTTTAGCAGCGATTGAAAACAGCAGAAACTGCTACAGTAGGTTTTAACTGTCATTTTGAATAATGGTAGTGGTGTGATTTGGTCCCAGTAACAGTTCCAGTTCCTATTTGATGCCAAGCAACCATTTCCCTTCGGGTGAGAGGAAACCAAGTGGTTTCACAGCAAAGCTCAAATTTAAAAAAGACCAAGGAAAACAATATAGGAGAGAAATCTGGATTCTCCTCTAAGTGATTAAGTTAATTAGGCTGGAGGTTAATTCTCCAAATCCTATTTTCATATGTGCCTTTGAACAATCAACGTATTGCTATGTTTTGCTTCAAATGGGTCATCATGAGAATATGTGATGCAGGCTGTATATGTCGGCATTTTTATGATTCAATATGTGTACATAAATTCTCACATTTCTCAGCATTACATTAGTACATAAAACCCTGCATGTTTGATCGCATAATCAAGGATTTTTGCCTGCGTTTTTCTGGAGGGTCTAAGACATGAGGGGTGAAGTTCCTGCCACTTCCCCCATCATCACCCGTATTAGGGCTGAACGATATACCGTGTCATGGCGATAACCGCGATATTCACACCGCAGGCACGTGCGGTTTTATTCATTTAAAAAAAAAATGCTAACGCACTTTAGCACAGAATTCAAAATAAAGATACCCTTATTACTTATCGAAACTGCACATACAATATATCCGATTAAAGCTGAGACTCCACAGATTATTTAAGTATAGTATCTAAGCGATCCGATCTCGCAACAGGGGAAGCAAATACAGACATCACAACACGTACCTTTTACGGGAGATCGTCTCACCGTAGCTGTCAATCTGATCAAAAGACGTGTTCAATGACATTAAAACGAGAAAGAAAAAACGCGGCTGAATCGGTTGATCCATAGGTTGATAATGTATCTGTGGCTTTGAAGCAATTGTTTATAATCCATAATTCCATTTTTATGTAAAAATCGGAGCACAAAAGTTAGCTGCTAATGGTAGCCACCAGAGTGTATGCAGCTTCCGGTTTTGGCTACGCGTCACTCTCACTCCTTATTTGTTCATGTGTTGGTGTGTGTAGAACTTCCCCTGCATGCACAGCAAACCACCAATCACAATCATTCTTGATCAGATCACAGCAGGCTCCGCCCCGCTCGTTTGCAGACCATAAAAACACTGGTAAAAAATTAGCGAGGCACAGGAGGACAATACCGGAGAGAATGAAGATTTACTTCCAAGAAGAAAAGCAAAATCTGCCATCTGGAACTATTTTGGATACAAAAAGCTTGATGTTGACCAAACAAAGGTACTTTGTAGACAGTGCCATGCAATTGTTTCGGCAACCCGAGGCAACACGTCCATTTGAATAGACACCACAAATCTCTGTATGATGAGTGCAGAGTCAGATCTGGTTGCCATCCACAGCCAAAGCAAAAAACTATTTCAGATGCCTTTGCCGGTGTTACACCATATGAGAAAGGTTCAAAACGGCATAAAGACATCACAGATGCCATAACATTTCACCTGGCAAAAGACATGGTACCAATTTACACCGTTACCAAAGAGGGTTTTAAGAAAATGATCCACTCACTTGATAAGCGGTACGTAATACCGTCACGCACCTATTTTTCTCAAGTCGCCATCCCCGACCTGTACGAGAAATGCAGGGCAAAAGTTGAAACAGAGCTGTCTAAAGTGGAATACTATGCTGTTACAACGGACTTGTGGTCCAGCCGGACAACGGAGCCGTACATAAGCCTGAAGGTGCACTTTATTGATGAGGACTTCACACTGAAAAGTCGCTGTTTGCAAATGGCATTTTTCCCAGAAAATCACACAAGTGAGAACATCGCAGCGGGGCTGAGAGAAGCGGTGGCTGCTTGGGGCCTGGATGAGACACGTCAAGTCTGTATAACAACAGACAATGCTGCAAATATGGTGAAGGCTGCCTCCCTGAACGAGTGGACCAGGCTGCAGTGCTTTGGCCAGACTTCATCTTGCAGTTGGTAAGTTACCCCGCCCACGCTTTATTTACTAAGCTGTGTCTGTGTCGAGTGTGTGTGTGTTTTTTTTAATAACCTTTATTCAGGGAAGTGTAACAGAGAGAGTATTGCTATATTTTCCAGGAGTGCCTAACAACCTGTCCTGAAATGCAACAGTTTTCTTAATTTTAATGAGTTTCATAAATGTTACGTTTTATAAGCAATATATATATATAATATTTATAATTCATTGTTGAAGGCAGCTAATTTCAAACTGGAGGACACACACACTTGTAAATGTATAGTTAATATAAATGTGTATAATATTTAATCTTTACTTTTTATTTATGTATTCCCCCTTAGAAAATGCAGTGAAAAAGAAGCTGGTGGGTCACTTCTCTCACAGCTGGATGGCCAGAAGTGCTCTTGAAAAAGCCCAGAAGGAACTCAATCTGCCATCACATTCCCTCATAACAGAATGCCAAACAAGATGGGGTTCCAGGCAGATGATGATCAGCAGGATACTGGAGCAGCAGAAAGCTTTAAGTCAGGTCCTGTCTGTGGACAAGAAGCTGCGGCATCTAATTCCAAACTGGCAAGATATAGATGTCCTGGAATCTGTCAGCAAGTCCCTGGGCCCATTGCTGGAGTTCACAGAAGCACTTTCAGGGGAAGACTACGTTAGTGTCTCCTATGTGAAGCCAGTTCTTCATCTCTTCAACTCGTCAATGCTGCTAATGCGAGAAGAAGACACAGACCTGAGCAAGAAGTTGAAGAAAGAGATGAGGGATTACCTGAATGAGAAATATGAAGATGAAGATACTCAGAAGCTGCTAGATATGGCATCTTGTTTGGACCCCCGGTTCAAGATGGACTTCATCACTGCAGACAGCAAGCCCCAAGTCAAGGCCAGAGTGACATCGGAAATGATGACGACAATCATGACATGCCAGGAAACTGCAGCACTGAAGTGGAGTGCGAAGTGGCTGGCAAGTCCCAGGCAAAGAAAGGCAAGAGGTCTTTAGGAAGTTTCTTTAAACAGAGCGAAGCTGATTCAAAGGCTGATTCGTCTCAGTACCTAAAGCAGGGGTGCCCAACCTGTCGATCGCGATCGACCGGTCGATCGCGGGGAGATTCCCAGTCGATCGCGAGATGTGTTTAAAAATAGAAAAACAACATTCTGTTGTATCGTTAATGTCCAGAATAATGCACTTGAACGCATCAAAGCTTTGTGATTGGCCGGCGTGACCCCATGTGTCGGGGCGTGGCTGGTGGGCATTGGGCAGTATTTCGCTGACGTTGTCCGTGTCAACAGGAGTGACAGTCCGCACACACAAGACCGCAATTATGGCAAAGCAAAAAAGCCCAACATATGTAATTTTCACTCCGAGTGGGAAGATGATTATTTTTGTAAAGTCCATCGGTCTCATCTGCAATGCGAGCGTGGCTTTACCGAAGAAGGGTAATTTAGGAGTGGCATTTCAAAACAGTGCACAAACGCTACGAGACGGAATTCCCTCCTAATTCTGCCCTACGCTCCCAAAAGGGGAGGGGACTGAAAGGACAGCTAAATGCACAGCAGTCCATTTTCACCAGGCCCAACAACAAGAGCAAGGCTGCTACCATAGCATCTTATCATGTCAGTCACGTTCTTGCGAAACACATGAAGTCTTTCAAAGACGGTGAAGTTGTGAAAGAAGCTTTCCTGGAGGCTGCCGACGCGCTTTTGGGGGACAGTAAAAATAACAGTAGCATTTCAGCAGGTTTTTGATATAATAAAAACTCAAGTTAGATACCGTTATTAATCAGCTGTAAGTTTTAGTTTGTTTGAACTTATTCATTATAATTATTGTACACAATGGTATAAGAATGCAAACATTCAGATATGTTCTGTTTAAATTGATTATAGTCTATTATCAATTCAGGTTAAGAAACTAGTGTTGCTTGCATCCTATTTTAAAGGCATTTATTTGTATACTCTACTAAAATGCAACAAAAAAAGGGTTTGATTCTATTAATTTTGTCTTTTTTTATTGCACTTTGGCAGCAGATTCCTGTAGCTTCAGATCTGAGTTGTCTTATTAGTAAGCCTAATTTATACTTTTGTAGCAACACTAATTTTATATAATGGCAAAGAAAGGGTTCAGAGTCTTTTATTTTTTTCCTGTGTCATATGTGGCAGCACTGTTCAATGTTTCTTGAAAACATTACCCACTGTAGTATGTGACATTTGAATAAACTCCAACTCTGTATCAACAACACTGTTGTGTAACTTCAGTTAAATACTTGTATGTGTGTAGATTAGAAAGAGGTGAGATAAAGGATCTGCAGTATTTTATGAAGTATTCATCGTACAAAGGTCAGTTTTATACAAGTAGAAGTGTGTATTTACCTGGTAGTAGGCTGTCAGTAATGGCTATGCCTCTCTATTTGGACTGTTAGATCTCGACAGACTGGCAACTTTAAAAGTAGCTCTCGGTTCAAAAAAGGTTGGGCACCCCTGACCTAAAGGATGCTGTGGAAGCAGAGTTAAACAGCTACCTGCTAACACCTTCAATAGACAAAGAGGAAGATCCACTTGCATGGTGGAAAACGCACAAAGTAATCTTTCCACAACTCGCCAAGCTTGCCCGCAAGTACCTATGCATACCTGCTACAAGTGCCCCCTCAGAGAGGCTTTTCAGTGCAAGTGGCAACATCGTCACTTGCTAACGTTCTTGTCTCAAGCCTGCATTAGTGGATAGACTAGTATTCTTGGCCAAAAACCTCTAAGCCTGATTGAGCAATGCATACAGATGCTTTAAAAGTCAAATTATTATATTTGACTACATTATGCAACAGTTGAAATTGTGAAAAAGAAATGTTCAGATTGATTTAACTGCTAGGTGCTCTGTTCAGAAAGAAAGCAGATCTTTATTTGTTTAGGCTAGCCATGATGACCAAGAACACTTTGTTTTCCTTTGCACTGACTAGTGCTGCGTACCTGGACTCACATTCAGGTTCAGGTCCGGACTCAAGTCCAGAGGTTCAGGTTCAGGTCCGGACTTATAAGTCCGGACCTGAACCCATGGCTTGTGTTAAGTTGTGTGAGTAACTAAAGTGAACTTATTGTGAGCTAATTATCAATTGAAAATTAACTCATAATCAACTCAAATTCAAACTCATCAGGTTTATTGTGCTCCCTTCTAACTTGTGTCTACATTTCTCTACAAAGTACAAATGTAAAAAAAACACTTTTTGCCACTTAGTCTACAAATGACTTATGACAGCAACTACAGTGAACTACTACAAAGTTCAAACATTTATTTCATTTACCAAACTAAAGTAACCAAACAGTCCCTGAGCTGACTGAGCCTAAATCCCTAAAACGTTGCTGAAAGGTAGAGTGTAGAGTAGACTATACGCATTACACTGTTACACACCTACTATACAGTATAGACTACATTGTAGTGACTGTAGTCAGAGTGTACTGTACTGTCTGTACACCATGTATTTTCTACAACTCTACATGTGTACATTATACAGTACATACTACATACATAGTGATGTACATACATACTGTTAGAAATTCAAATCAATGTTGATATGGCGTAATTTTGAATTAAATACACTATTTAATTTAAATCAGTTTTATTCTGAAAATTCTTCACTTCCGGTTAGCATTAGCATGTGGCGAAATGCTACGTTTTCAAACCGTGAATCGAAGGTGAAATGACATGTGATGTTGTACACTGAGCACACTGGGATTAGCACTAATTTATTGACGCTGAATAACGTTTATCAGGGAATGTTTAAATAACCACAGACACCAGAATATACGTAAGTGCTAGTTTTTTTTGCGAGTCCAAGTACCGGTTCCCGATGTTACGGTTTTAACCGGACTTGAAACGAAACTTTTTACAAGTCCAGTACCGGTTCGGCGTACCGGTACGCAGCACTAGCACTGACTGTTGCTAAGACATTTTGATTTAAAAAAAGGTCTGTGAAACAAAATGGTTCACAAGTTGATATTGTAGTAGTTCAATTTTTATTACAAGTTATTTGTTTTATTACAAATTATATTTATTTTAAATTGTGATTTTGTAAACCACTCAGGGAGCTGGTGTATAGCTGTTCTTAAGTTTATTTTTATAATGTTGTTTAAAAGATGTCCACTACTTTGCTGCTATTTGCACAACAACGGTTTTAATTGTGGAATAAAAAGTTAAATTACCTATTTTGTCACGTATGTTATTTCCCTAATGTGATAATGAAGCTTCCTATAGTTTAATGTAATACGTTTAATCTCTTGGATCCCTTACCACTCTTCTTCATTCACAGATGAACCCCCTTAATTGAGGGTAAGCAACCTGGAACATGCATTATCATAGTTAGATCATGACTTAAGGTATGATGAGTCAACCAGACGTCCGTGACTAAAATCCTTCATCCGGTTAAATATAGTTAAAACCTGTTAAACCCCGAGCCTGTTTTTCATGTTTCAGGCTCGAAAATGACATTCCCAGAACAAATGACCATATCTTCCCTTCTAAAAGGGTTAAATTAATAATCTTTTTTCTCAAAGCAATGATAAACCTGTGAGTTGGATGTAGAAAAGTCAGAATCAATATAGATGTTTTTTTATTTTAAAGAAAATTCAGATTGAACATGGTAAAAAAACTGTAAATTATAGTGTCCGTCCAAAACATATTTTGTACTTATAGTGAAAACTACCCTTGGATGATGGTAAGGTAGACTAAAAGCTTTAGGAATCCAAAGTACAACATATAATAAGTACCCTGTATCAAGATTGATGCAAAACAAGTGATATTTGACCTTTTTAGACAGATTTAGCAAAAAAAAACCTCTTTTGGGGCCATTTGGGTGGATTTTCCATATCTCGGGCCCACCTTGCTGGATTTTGACATGTGACATATCTTTCTGACCGTCAGAGCCAATGGAATCGAGGGGAACTCACACAGTCCTTATTTGGTAATGTGTGTGTGTGAGACTTCCGCATAGCCAAGACCGGAAGCAGCAGCCACTCTGGTGGCTACCATTAGCAGCTAACTTTTGCTCTGCGATATTTACATAAAAATGGAATTATGCATTATAAATTAAATCCTTTTTTTATACAGAGACGTTAAAAACCTATGGATTAACCGATTCAGCCGTGTTTTTTCTTTCTCGTTTTAATGCCATTGAACACGTCTTTTGATCAGATTGACAGCTACGGTGAGACATCTACCCTAGAAGCTAAGTAAAGGTACGTGTTGTGATGTCTGTGTTTGCTTCCCCTGTCCGAGTTCAGATCACTCAGTGATGATACTATATACCTAAATAATCTGTGGAACCTCAGCTTTAATCGGATATCTTGTATGTGCAGCTACGATAAGTAATAAGGGTACTTTTATCTTGAGTTCTGTGCCAAAGTGCGTTAGCATTTTTCGCTCAGGGGTCATTTAGATGCTTCTTATGAGACTTGTGTTTTGTTTTGGTAAAAATGGTTTGTATCGTCAGTTAGCTGAGATTATTTCCGTTAATCTGGTATAACACATTAATAGGTTATTAAATATTACGATCCCGAGACACTGTCGTGAAAAAAAAAGTAAAGTACCCGCCGGGACTTTGGGGTTTAACAGGTTAAAAAAAACGCAATATATACCGCAGGGGGGGGGGAAAATCGCGATGTCAGTTTTTTTCAATACCGTGCAGCCGTAACCCGTATGCATTCCCAAGTGTTATGGGGAAGATGCCACCGCGCTCAGGAGGTGCTCTGATGCTGGCAACACAACGGTGAAGACCTATCTACTGCACTAAGTGCCTGGTGCCTCAATTCAAAAACACTAAAACACTAAACACATTCAGGTTGTGTACATTTTTTCTTTTTTGTCAGTGTTTACAAAAAAAATGCTTGGTGTTATTTCGGTTTTAGTCTGTTATTTTTGAAATAAATCTGCTTCTGTTGGAGACAAATGTATCCTATGTTTCCTAATTGTTATTGTGTAAGTAAACCTTCCTAGAAGTGTTAGTCGGGTGATAAACATGTAAAGACTGTGGCAAAGTCCACACACAGACCATTTACATACAAAAAAAAATGTAATTTAATTTTTTTTTTTTATAAAAACACTTGTATTTGGATGGAATGATTACCTATAGTGATAATTAGTACTGTAGCGACGCGTCGACTTCAAAATATCGTCCACGACATATTTCCGCGTCGACACACACACGTGAGTCACCCAAAGCAACAAGCAGTTCGCAATCGCACTTCAAACACAATGGAGACTGAAACGGCTACCACCTCCTCCTCACAGGATTGCGCACGAAGCCCCCAAACGAAAACATCTCGCCCTAGGTCTTCAAAAGCATGGGAATATTTTAAAGTTAGTCAAAAACGCAAAGATATTTATATATTTATATCTCACTGAGACTGTTGCATAGCCTAGACCGGAAGCAGCAGCTAGCTGTGGTGGCTACCATTAGCAGCTAGCATTTGCTCTCCGATTTTTTCATAAAAATGGAATTATGGATTATAAATTCAATAATTTTTTTATACATAGACGTTAAAAACCTATGGATTAACCGATTCAGCCGCGTTTTTTCTCATTTTAATGCCATTGAACACGTCTTTTGATCAGATTGACAGCTACGGTGGTGAGACGATCTCCCTAGAAGCTCTGTAAAGGTACGTGTTGTGATGACTGTATTTGCTTCCCCTGTCGCGAGTCCGGATCACTCAGTGATGATACTATATACCTACATAACCTGTGGAGTCTCAGCTTTAAACGGATATATTGTATGTGCAGCTACGATAAGTAATAAGGGTACTTTTATCTTGAGTTCTGTGCCAATGTCCGTTAGCATTTTTCGCTCAGGGGTCATTTAGATGCTTCTTATGAGACTTGTGTTTTGTTTTGGTAAACATGGTTTGTATCGTCAATTAGCTGAGATTATTTCCGTTAATCTGGTATAACACATTAATAGGTTCTTAAATATTAAGATCCCCTGAGACACAGTATCGTGGAAAACATTTTTTTTACATTACGTTTTTTATGAATTGAACAACAGAAAAATAATCGTTAGATTAGTCGACTAATCGATCAAATAATCGCCCGATTAATCGTTTTCAAAATAATCGTTTCCCCCCAGCACTAGTGATAATAAAATTATTTTTACAGTATGGTACCTGAAAAAGGTCAAATGGCACTGTGACGAAGGTTTATACAGTTTATATTATTTATTGATGTAGTGTTTATTGTATTTTATTTTGAAATGTGTTCCCCTTTCGCCATGTCTGTTGCCATTGATTGTGTGCACCTGGTGCTCTGTGGTGTCTCCTCCCCCCTCACCTGTGTCCTGTTGGGTTGGACATTTAGACTCTGGGGTTTTGCTGTTTGGGAGAGAGTGTGTGTGAGATCCTTGTGGCTGCAGGCTGTGGTCAGGGAGAAACAGCAGGATTGAGGCTGTGTGTCATGTGTTCCTGACTTAATAAATGCCCACACCGGGTTGTATTTTGGACGTTCTGCCTCTGCCTTCTTGCTTGGTCTGGCCGCTCAATTGTCAGCTTCACAATTGGTGTCAGAAGTGGGATTGACCAAGTGAGGAGGTGAAAATGCTAGAGGAGAATAACCACAAGTTTGAGGAACTAACGGAGATGATGATGTTACTCATGCAGTCTCAGGCAGCCGGAGAGCAGCAGTTTTTACGGATACAGCAACAGGTATCTGAGATAGAAGAGGAACGGAGACTCGGGAGGCAAGACGGCAGATTGGCTGAGGAGCTCGACCGCATCAACGTCCGGTATGGGGACCGGACCCAAAGAGGGGAAAAAGTGATGCAGCAGATTAAAGAGTACCGCATGGAGCTTCGGGAGCAGGACCGTAGAAAACAACAGGAGGAAGAAACATATAAGCGGGAGGAGCTGGTAAAAATCCTGGAGGAGGATAACCGCCAGATGAAGAGGGAATTTGAGCGAGCGGCTGCTAAGAAGCTGGAGAAGGTGAACATCAGCCTGCAGTGTCACCTGCAGCGCAGCACGGAGGAGAAGGAGGAGCGCGAGAGGGAGCTCATCCAGATGAAGCAGCAGATAGCCTTTCTGATGCAATTGCAGCGGTCCCGGGCAGATCCCGCTCAGCTAGAGAGGCCGCAGTCCCGGCTCTCTAACGGCCCCTACACACGGCGGCGTGCGTTACCGCTTGGCGGTGGGCGTGTCTGAAGCTTGGGGATTTTTTACGAACAACGCGACCAACAACCAATCACATGAATGTCCCGCCCCGGACATACAAAGCAAAGCTCATGCTACATCCATGCTGGCTAAATATACTGTCTATGCTTGCTAGCTGTCCATTCAAACGAAGTACACTGGATATAAACTCCCCAAACAGGCGAAAACCTATCAGTTTCCCCCTCTGTCTCTGCCACCTCCCCCCATGCCTGGCTCCTCCGCTTTGTATCCCTGTATGTAAAGAGGGACTGGTCATATAGTACCGGGTGATTCCCTACCGCCACGATAATTTTCTCCTCCATTTTTTGACATATGGGAAATAACTGCGGTCTGGCTCTCCCAACATACACGCGGTTTGATTGGCTAGCGCTTGTAATGTCAGATTTGCATACGCGGGATTTGATTGGCTGACGCCTCCGTCGAGGCGGCAAAAGTAGAACATTGCTCTACTTTTGCAGCGAGCACCGCGAGAGAAGCTACGCTTTGCTCCCACAATGCAGTTCGGCGAATCGTGACGTCACCCCATTCAAAGTGAATGGGCAGAAGCGGCAACGCACGCCGCCGTGTGTAGGGGCCGTAAGAAGAAACTGGCAGAGGAGGAGCGGGTGAAAATGGCTGAGAAAATCCGTCAGGAGAGAGAGCGCGTCATGCAGCAGAAACAGCAGGAGCGCCGGGAGAGGAAGAATCAGATCCCGAAGAGGAAGAAAGGGAAGCTTCCTGTCGACTTCACGGCCCCCTCTGAGAAAACCCTGCTGCACAAGGGGAAGCAGGTTGTTGCCGTGGGGATAGACGCCCCAAAGGTAACCATTTCAGACGCTGAAGCAGACAGTACAGCTGAGACAGAGAAGCTCCTGGTTGATGAGCGTGTCAGGAAGGGGTACGATGAGGATCCGGTGCAGAGGCCGCTGAGGCTGGAGAAGGTCAGAGCCACTCCGCAGCACATAGAGGAGTCCAGGAAACACCGGGCGGAGTGGAGACCCATGGAAGAAAGCAAAATGGCCAATGCCAGAGAGATGCAACCATGCGCATCGCGCGGTGGTCCCTTGCCTTGCAGCCATCCAACTTTGCGGTTAAGTACCGGCCAGGGAAGTAAAACCGGGTGGCTGACTGGTTGTCCCGAAGCCGACTGTTAAGACACTGTGCTTCCTGGGGAGAGGGGTAAGGAAATGTGACGAAGGTAACTTTGTCACTGATGGCTTCGGGCCTTGCATATGTGCACATGTTTATACAGTTTATATTATTTATTGATGTAGTGTTTATTGTATTTTATTTTGAAATGTGTTCCCCTTTCCCCATGTCTGTTGCCATTGATTGTGTGCACCTGGTGCTCTGTGGTGTCTCCTCCCCCCTCACCTGTGTCCTGTTGGGTTGGGCATAGGGAAGCTCCGATCGATCGGTCACCGATCGAGATCGGCCGATACTCACTCTCTACCGATCGATCGGTGCTCTCTAAACATGCCGATCGCGAGAGCCGATCGCATGACGTAAAATACATAAAATACATGACACTTTTCTCTGTGTGCTGCAAAACAAGCTCGCCAAAATGGCTTCACCGGTCTGGAATTATTTTAAGGTGTCCGAAAAAGACAGTAAAATAGCGGTATGCAACGTGTGTGTGAAGCAGAAATCCTGCAGCTCCGCCCGCCGGACCGGTAAGCGGAACGAAACACACAAGAGTTAGACCTAACACACTTAGCTATTTTATCTACCTCTGGAACAAGCTAAACTAGTTATTATAAATATATTTATTCTTCACTGTCGGGTCACTCATTACTGGATCAGTGAGCTGCATGAGATACTGACAGGCTGTCAGGAGAGAGAGAGAGAGGGGGGAGAGAGAGAGGGAGAGAGGAAAAGAGAGCGCTTCCGCTCATTTCTCCCGTGTTATTCTCCAAAGTGAATGTAAACTTGAATAATGTACATCATTTGAATGTAATAATTAAGTTGATTGTTGTTTGTGGAAGCTCCAGTGAATGAGCCCCATTAACTGAGTTTAAATATCACTTTAAATGGAAGATTTAAAGTGATGTTTAAATCTTCCATTTAGGCCCCGCCCACTCGATCGGATCGGCGATCGGTATTGGCCGATACTGATTCCAGTGATCGGCCCCGAAATTGGCGATCGGAGCATCCCTAGCATTTAGACTCTGGGGTTTTGCTGTTTGGGAGAGAGTGTGTGTGAGATCCTTGTGGCTGCAGGCTGTGGTCGGGGAGAAACGGCAGGATTGAGGCTGTGTGTCATGTGTTCCTGACTTAATAAATGCCCACACCGGGTTGTATTTTGGACGTTCTGCCTCCTTGCTTGGTCTGGCCGCTCAATTGTCAGCTTCACAGGCACTGATGGTATCCAAATGTGCCCAAAGGTCAGTCTGCCTGGACTACTTTTTGCTAAACCTCTCTAAAAAGGTCACATTTAACTTGTTTTGCCTCAATCTTGATACAGGGTACTTATTATGTTATACTTTGGATTCCTAAAGCTTTTAGTCTACTATCCCATCATTCAAGGGTGGTTTTCACTATAAGTAATGGTTTTTTTTTAGGCGGAGGTAAGAATTTACCTTTTTTTACTATGTTCCATCTGAATTTACTCTGACTGAGACATATCTATATTGATTCTGACACTTCTACATCCAACTCACAGATGTAACCTTGCTTTGATAAAATAAATTATTCATATAACCCTTTTAGAAGTTAAGTTATAGTCATTTGTTTTGGGCATAGCATTTTCGAGCCTGAAACCTGAAAAACAGGCTCAGGGCTTAAGAGGTTAAGAAGTGGGAGTTGCCTTGATTGAGGACCCGCCGTAGTTCATCCATTAGCTAAGACAACGAGAGAGAAAATATATAGGAGAAACATTCAAATCTACATTCCAAGGGTTAGTAATTCGTCTCTTAATTTAATTTCCAAAAAAAGATTCATGTGTATAATGTGATTTAAATGGTCACTTAACAAAAATATTACAGTGCACATAGAAATATGTCTGATGCACACACTATTTTTAAATACGTATTGTGGACCAATACTACTAACAAAATAATGTTGTGTGTATCAGAAGCACATTTGTGAAATGTGTTATTTTTAAATAAGTGGAGGGTTTTTATATATCTATACAGAATAAATATATATAATATATATATGGTATTCAATAATGGTATTCAATAACCATATTTGAGTCATTTATTTATAAATAATGAGACAGATCTGATTTAATTGTCATACCATTTCTCATTTCCAAATTTGGTCTAACGTTAACCGAATTAGGAAGCAAAGTTGTACATAAAACGAAAACATTTGCTTACATGATCCAGTTCTCCAAAGCAAGGATAAGCTTTAAGAATGTTGGAAGGCCTGTCCTGCTCCTTTGTAACATCAGAGTCAATGAAGGCCCTTCTCGCTTGGATTTCGAGGTCCAGGAGCTGAGCAACATCCATCTTGTTTGGTCTGGCCTTGGTTTTATACATCGCCTGTAGAGTCTTATAATGTCTCGCCTGAGTCTGTGGGCTCTCAGTTTCTGATGCTAGAAAACATAAACCCCACTATTTTCATTTCTGATGTTAAAGTTTAAATGAGACATTAACACACAAACAGCCATAGTGACTGACACAGGGCAAACATAGATGAGTAATCTTGAATAAAAAAGGGTTCTAAAATAGCTTGTTATATTGTTACATTTTCTTGAAGAGATTGAACTATCTACTATTTCAATTTCTGTACTTACCACATAACTGTTCAGCCTCCGGGGCACTGCATCGAGATGGTGGTGATCTCTCCAAGATCAAGGTTGATGCGGTGGATTCATCAGTGGACGTCTCATGGCTGCTCTGAAAACTTAAACTCCTAGGCCTCTTTCTTGAAGGAGTTGAACCCTGCTTCTTTTTGGGGGTTGTCACATTCTGGATCCTTTTCAAAAGCTGCTTTTTCACAGTTTCCTTACAAGACACACACACAACAGGTTGTGTTATAACTCACGTTAAACAAACTTGTATCAAACAAAATACACCATACAAGCAGTTGCACAGAGCTCTTATTGAACTGGATAAAACACATCACTCCCAGTTTGATTTATTGCAGTGCTTTGTCTGAACCATGAGTTGAAAACTTGAATAGTGACATACTCACTCAGCTCTACTGGTTTGAGATCTGTCCCGAAGCATTGGGTAGTACTCAATTAGACGCTTCGCCATTACAGTGAGTTTATGGCTGCATGGATAGTTAAAGTCATCCCCAGCTGCTCTTTTAATGGAAATCATGCTTGTGACTGTATTCCTGATCAATCGACAGCGAAGATCTTTGGAAAGGATGTAGTCTCCTTCTTCTCCAGCACGCTGCTTTTCAGAAAAGGTGCTTCGTGGTTGCTCCAATTCTGTGTCTGTGTATAAGACATACAGTGGACTAGGAAGCTGTACGTTTCTGCTGGCACCATGTTAGGGTTGTGGGCTTTGAGAGGGGAAGGAGGGTGGAGAAAAGACAGGGGATGGAGAGGGGTTGGGGCAGGAGGAGGAAGAGGAGGGAAACAAGGAAGGTTGGGGGGTGGGAATAGGGCTGAAATCACAAGTCCCATGAGAGGTACTCGGTCTACACAGGTCTCTCTCCTGGCCCTGTATAAAATATGCATATATATATATATATATATATATATATATAAATAATGGTATTTACAATTAAAAGAACACTACACTGTGACAAAAAAATAATCAACACAACCAAAAAACTCCACTTCTTCAAATAACTGCATGATGACTAGGAGAGGCTTACTTGGTAACAGGTTTAAAGTTCCTCAAATGTTAGAATCTGGAATTACCTCATTATCATCATGAGTCAGTCTCCAAATGGTTCTTCTTCTGAAAAAGTGCTCAGGCTCAGGAAGGAGATCACGCAAGTCCTCCTTAGATAGGCTGGGCAGCATGTCTCTGCTTATATTAGCAGCTGAAAACACATTTAACCACACAGTTAATAATAAGGTAAAAAGCAACTAATAACATATTTATCTAAATACATAAAATGAAAGAGTAATGTACATTTCTGTCTGGCTTCACAAGATTTTATTTAACATTAAAACATGTATTGCACTTACTTATAATTGACATTTAAAAAATTGCTGTTACAATAGCCCGCACTATCGTACAACAACGCATTGTGAAATGCTGTCTACAACAAAAAAGGGCGCCAAAGATGGCTATGCTAAATACTTTACTGTCAGTTGTGGAAGGTTCATTTGCTTCTTGACATTATTTCTGGCAATAATACAGTATAAATTAAAATGTTAACCACGATTTGTCATTTTTGCAGTTATTAACAGCTTACAGTAGATATTAGCTAAGTTAACACTAGATATGTAGCCAGCTAGCTAGCTTACTGTGCATGCTAACTTGTTGTCCAACCGATTCAAATAATGTAAAGCTTGCTGGAGAGGTGCAGCATAAAATACACAATTACATTACCTTTTAATGCTGCAGTTGCTATAGCATCCATGCCCGGATATGTGATATCTCTTCAATTTTCATCCATGGCGTAGTTACATGTGAAATCACGGAGGTTCAGTCTTCTGACTGAAGGAAAGCTAGCCAGCAACCCTGAAGCTAGGTGCAGTGGTGCACCGTGCACCTGACCTAACACATGCCCTTAAGGGACCCTTTTCGCGGTTCCCATTGGAAGGTACCATTTCTTTAAAAAAAGAGGGGTGACAGAGATATTGTATATGTTGCAAATATTAGGAATATTAATAACTGTTGCGGTCATAGGTAACATTTCAAACATCTGTTACTAGATGCACATCATTCCACAAGTTATTCCAAGGTATTTTTATGACATGTATATATACTGTAGGAACATGACTCACCGGCCTCCCCCATACAGCTAGAGAATGTGATAAACCCATAGACTGTATATATAAATTGACGTAGGGTCCGTGACGTCACCCATAGGATTCTGCAGAGTTGCCGAGAAGCCCTTAGTAGGCGGAGTCGGCCACTAACGGCTCGACAGTGACGTCAGAGTTCAACTCCCGCCTGCTCCCGCCTGCTCCAAATAAGGGCAAAAAGGCGGGACCTCCTCCCACCGAGCTGGAAGTTCCAGAGGTGTTCTCAATCAAGTCCTCAGATTACTGCCAGTGTTGCCGCAGCCTCGGTAGGATCTTGATCCTGTCAGGATCTGCACATGATTTGTTGAATTCACAGTTTTAGCAAATCAGAAATAAATCCCAAATTCTTTACCCACTATTAAAGGTGGGGTAGGTAAGTTTGAGAAACCAGCTCGAGATACAGTTTTTGTTATATTCCATG
This sequence comes from Gymnodraco acuticeps, assembly GCF_902827175.1. NCBI lineage: Eukaryota > Metazoa > Chordata > Actinopteri > Perciformes > Bathydraconidae > Gymnodraco > Gymnodraco acuticeps. The sequence continues at coordinate 354,361 of NW_022992275.1, forward strand.
GAATGCTTTTAACATCCCGATAGCAATGAATATCTTAAGTGCTTTGACAAAAATCCATAAAAAAATGTAATCTGTGGAAGCCGTAGTACTGTAAAAAAAAATTCATGGTTTTGATTTCCGGACTGAAAAAATGTAATAGAGTGTTACCCAGACAATGGACAAAGTGCTACTGCTTACAGTTAGTAATTGTTGCTGAAATAACTCTTACCCCCAAAGTTTGTTTAATGTGAAAATAATCTTAGATAGATAGGAATTCAATATTTAAATTGCTCTTTTAGTGAAGCTAAATTCAATTTCAAACAATCTTGTTTCTTTGATATGTTGTACACAGGACAACATTTAACCTGATCAGCTTCCAGCCGACTCCAGCAGCAAGGATCAGAACCTTCACACACCTGACTCAGTTGAAGAGCAAATGGGCATCGACCAAGATGGAGCTGTCACAGTGCACCAAGTATGTTTTCTTTGTTGTTGACTATCTACTGAAAATTAAGGGATGCCGATATAGTAGTAGCTAATATTGGCCTAGCATATCATTTATATATCAATATTATGTCAAAATATTTCATTTTAATTCACCAAATGATTCATAAAACCTATAGAGGTATATGTGAAGATGTATTTCTATGTGCTGTACTAGCAAAACTAAATGAACACATAAAGAGGTAGAACGGCTTATTGTCTTGTTGGAATACTAATGTTTGATATGTTTTGGTCAGAGTTACAACATATTACATTATCTATCTTTGCTCACCACATCTCACCAGTTTTTTATCATCAGATGTGCATACATTTAATGGTTATATATTTCTGTCACAGTGAGTAATGTTATACCTGCAAATGTCAAGTTACTACATTTTGTATATTGTAGGATCTGACAACACATGCCACTGCCTTTGTTATCAATGCCCGATCCAAGCATCGTCTGTCACAGGTAAGATGCTTCCTTACACATGAGAACAGAGCACAGTATTTGGCTACTTATTGTACACAGTTAGCAGTTAATAGTGGTTCACTGATGGCCAAGTTCAGTCTTAGTGGTTATCCACTTTACTGTTGTGTCTATGTCATAAGCGAAACTGTATATCACATAAAGCTACAGTGATCATGATAATGTGTTCCAACATCAAAGATTGATCACATCACTTTCAATCTCTCATTTTCAGAAAAGCATGAATGACATTGTTGCTGGGGTAGCAGTATCAATCATCACTATTGGACAACCTCAGGACGCAGATGAAGGAAGTTCTAAAGAAGAATTCAGGAAGTACAACCAATCAACTTGATGAAGATGCAATGGATATATTTGACAGTTTCATTGACCCCTTTGCTAATGTTTCAACAACATTTCGCCAGAACAGTGTTATTAGGAAGCAGTTTTGTTGTGTGGATGCCGAGGAAATTCCAATTGCTCGAACCATATGCAGGAAGAAACGTAGAGGATCAACAGATTTTGTCATCAAAGACAAATTATTTTATTATGTACCATTAGTCAAAAGTGTAGAGCAGTTCCTATTACATCCGAGGATTTTGACTATGATTGAAGAGGGACCCCAGAGGTGCAGTGAAGGTTTTTTTCATGACCTTGTTGATGGTTCTCTTTTAAAATATCATCCCTTATTTTCAGAGAAACCAAATGCACTGCAGATCATTCTGTATACAGACGAAATAGAGATCTGTAATCCACTAGGATCCTTTTCATCAAAGAACAAGTTGTTAATGGTGTACTACACCCTAGGTAATATAAATCCAAAATACAGGTCTAAGCTGGCTGCTATTAGGCTACTTGCGATGGCTAAATCAGCAGACCTCCGTCAATCTGGCGTAGATGTAATATTGAATAGAATAAAGGAAGACATGGATGCATTGTACAGTGGTGTTAAAATGCAAACTATTAACGGGGAGAAAACAATACATGGTGCTATGGTTTCTCTCTGTGGCGACACCCTGGCACAGCATGAACTCGCAGGGTTCAAAGAGGGAGTGGGCTTTGCTTACAGTAAGTGCAGACACTGTGAGTGTTCTTTTGAGGACATGCAGTCACAATTCAACGAGGATGCATATATTAAAAGAACATTGGAGAATCATGTCAGACAGTGTGATGAAATAGAAAAGGCTAGCACAGACTTGCTTCGCAAGAGCCTTAGAACAACATATGGGATCAATCGAAGGAGCAAGTTAGTTGACTTCCCATCCTTTGATATTATTCTGCAAACCCCGCAAGGCATTATGCATGTCATTCTAGAGGGTATAGCTCCTTTGGAAATTAAATGTGTTTTGAATCATCTTGTTCAGTCAGGAGAGTTAAATCTGGACTCTGTGAATTCAGCTATTCTTGGTTTCCCTTATTCGCCGCTAGATGTTAGAGATCGACCATCCCCAATTTCTCTGAGTACACTTGTGTCAACTGATGGTCAACTAAGGCAGTCATCAGGGCAAATGCTTGTCCTGTTGAGGATATTGCCATTTGTTTTGGAACATTTGAAAGTCAATGCATATGTGCAGTTGGTAATGGACTTAATAGAGATTGTTCAAATAGTGTTTGCACCTGTTGTTACCATTGCAACTGTGTCAAGGTTAAAGTTTCTGATTGAAAGTCATTTGAAGCATTGGAAGGAGCTTTTTCCAGACCACAATGTTACACCTAAGCAGCATTACATGATACATTTGCCATCACAGATAGAATCATTGGGTCCCATGGTCAGACATATGTGTATGCGGTTCGAGTCCAAGCATTGTTTATTTAAGCAATGGGCCTCCAAGCTCAATTTAAAAAATGTATGCAAGTCTTTGATTAATCAGAACCAAATATATGAAAGCTGCCAAAATGTTGACCCTTCCAAGCACCCAATTTTTTCAAATGAAAAGGAGATAGGTCCTGTATCTGAGGTTAGAGATCTACAATATTTACATGGAAAATTGAGGGACTTCCTAGGTTTCAGTGAAATTAACCACGCTGTATCAGTGAAATGGCTTGTGATAAATGGTAATAAATACATTACTGAGAAGTCCTTGATCCTTGCCAATGTACTAAATGGTAAAACACCAGAATTTGGACTTGTCAAAAGCATATTTATTGTTGATTCTAAGCTTTATTGTTTGGAATATCAGCCTTTTTAGTATGCTTTGATAGAAATGTTATGGCTTATCAAGTTGAGGTCCCACACCTTGCACAGGTCACTGAGTTAGTGGATGCCGAAAAGCTGGTTGATTGTACCTCTTATTACACAATCAGCAGAAAGGGCCAAACCTATGTACAAGTGAAATACTATCTTGGGGATGTAATGGAATTACACAACAGTTCAAATGACTCATAGCGTGTTTCTTTGATATGATGATGTTGAAGCATTTAAAGCAAACTTAGCAGGTTTAAATTTAGGACTAAGGTCCTGACTTAGGATATGTTATTAGCAGATACAAATGTTAGCTGTTTGGATTCCAGATGCGTTTTGCATTATAGTTTGCAGTGTACCTAAATCATCATAAATCAATAAATCATCTGTATCTTTGTATAATACTGGGTCTTTCTTTCAGGTTGTTTTAAATGTTAATTACATAACATGTTATCAGCCATTTAGGTGTTTATCAACGCTGTTTATGTTTGCTAAATGCCCTTGGCCTGAATAATGATACCTACTTTAACTTTTCAAATGAGATGTTTGCACATAGTGCTCAATCACTTTAGCTTGCTGAAGAATAATACATGCTGAAAAGAATGTTCTTAATGCAGTAGTTTGACTTGGCTGGTACTGTTATTTCTGTATACTGCATTTCATGGACATACTTAATTGATGTACTGGGTTTTAGACTGACAATAAAACAATGAATTTAATTTGGTCATTATCTGTTTTTAATATGTTAAGAGATGAAAAAGGATAGGATGCTTGCAATAAGATATTCTGACTTTGAGAAAGCAGTTTTCTACTTATCAGTGTTGATCTAATACCTTTAGAATTATGGTATTACTCAATTTAAACATGAATTTACTCAGAATCAGTATTAAAATCTCAAGAACAAGTAATAAAACCTCATTAAGATAATTAAGTAAAAAAACACTTAATGGAAGTAAAATTCACTACTGCAAAAACTTCTTTGTAAGAGGAAATATCTTAGCAGACAAAATATAAGCATATTTTGTCTTGATTTAAGATATTTCATCTTAGTAAGATTTCAGTTTTTGCAGTGTGGTAGTTAATTGCCACAAATTACCCGGAGTGTGGCGGTCATTTCCTCGGTATGTGCTTAGGGAGGTCGCAGAAGCTAATGTTACACCAATCACATGAAGTGTTCTCAATCAAGTCCTCAGATTACTGCGAGTGTTGCCGCAGCCTGGGTAGGATCAAAAAGAGGTTTTCATTTTGTATTTGTCTTTTTCTCTTTTCACTCCAACATCTCTCTTGCTGTATCTGTTGCAGTTCTTGTCACTCTGAATAAGATATCTTTACCCTCTTTTCTCTCATTTATTCTCTACATATGAGTGAATTATTTTCTTTCATCCCAGGAGAAATCATCTTCACATCTGTCTTGTCCACAAAAAAAAAAGTAATTTTTCCCTCTGTCTTTCTTTGTTTCTCAAATTTCAACCTCATAATTTCTTCTTCTGATCTTCTCCTCGCTCCATGTTTCGACTGCTAATTTATCTTTCTGTAAGTTTCATTCTCAGAATTTCTCCATGCATCATTTCACCTCCGTCCCTCTCTCTGGTTTTGTCTTGATTTGAGCTGCCTAAGGCCTGCAGAAAAATAAAAGAATGCATTTTGATGATTTTACAAGAGGAGATGTGCGGGAAGATTGGGGAGGGAATAGGCGAGTAAAACACTGAGGCAGAAGGAGAAGAAAGAGGATGGAAGAACAGTTTAGAAAGGAAACTAAAATAAAAAAGATAATCCTGCATTCATGTGCCCTTTGGATGTTCCCAATTCTCGAGTTTGGAAGTTGATCTCCCGACTACAATGTGTAGATTAGTTAGAATATGGAAACAACATGGATGCTTCAAAGAAGATGCGTTATAATTTGTTTCATACAGATTTGTAAAGATGATTTTGTAATAATGTATAAATAGTATAAATCTCTGGCGTGTGCTGCAGTTATGAGCTAATACCATGTTACAAATTACCAGAGGTGGGAGTAAGTCCTACATGTGCAAGTCATGAGCAAGTCTCAAGTCTTGACCTACAAGTATCAAGCAAGTCCCAAGTCACTGTGGTGAGAGTCAAGCAAGTCAAGTCAAGGCATTGCTCAGGTCAAGCAAGTCAAGTCAAGTCATACGAAATTCTGATGAATAAGCCCAGTTTCCGCATTTAAATCAGTTAAAAGACAGTGGTTATGAACATGGATTCAACCCACACTATGATCTTCATTACATACACAGTTAATCATTTGAAATCTAATTTAGACCGATGACAATCATATTAGATTCATATTAACCCTAGAACTTCAGACAATATAGCTAGGACTCTGCTAGGAAGTCTGTTCAAAAAGGCAGAATTCCAGGTAAGAAAATCATATATGGCATTTGCAATTACACATATTTAATTGAAATTGCTGTTAACACTAGAACCACCAACAGCGTCAGCACCTACATAGATAACATTTTCAAATCATTTAATTTGTTCCTCTTCATCATTTAAACTAAAGTAAAACTAAGTAGGATGATTTAAAACTCACTTAATTTGGTTAATTTAGAAATTGCTTCAGTTTATCATCATAACAGATCAAAAAGTTCAGATTCATTTTACAATAAATCAAAGAATGATGCACTTCTACAAACAAAAACAACATAATTAAAACATTTAAACAAACTACTAAAAGTAGATGAAATACATTATTCAACAGTTTACAGTAACTTCTGATAATAACACAGGGGAAATAAACGAGGCATCTCTTTTCCTCTCTCTCTCTCTCGACAGCCCGTCAGTATCAGGGTTAGTCAAAATGAATCCCTTGGCGGTTCTAGTGTTCATTTACCGTTTTGTCTTCTCTTTGCAATGCTTAATCGATTTGAAACCAAGTCTAACGTAGCTTAAACTTAAGGTTAGCTTTCTAGCTAACACAACACATTTACGTACCTCTGTGGGTTTTTTTTTGTAGTGACGAATGAAGTTGGATGTTGTGGTGGTCGTGTCACTGATATTTATGCTGCGGACCCGGCATACCGCTGTTCTTTTTTTATTACCGTCATCGACAACATAATCCTTGAATCCAAACGTGACTATTTGTGGAGTAACGCTAGCCGCTGCCATGTTAACTGACACTCCTGCCGTCTAGTGGGTTGCCAAAAAAACTAAACGTAATATCTCAATACAAAAACAAACGCAAATATTTCATTTTAAATAGTCAAGTCCTTTCAAGTCATCTATCTCAAGCTTAAGTCAAGTCTCAAGTCATGAATACCAAGTCAAAGTCAAGTCAAGTCTTTTATCAATGTTAGTCAAGCAAGTCTCAAGTCAAAAAATATGCGACTCGAGTCTGACTCGAGTCAAGTCATGTGACTCGCGTCCCCACCTCTGCAAATTACACATATTTGCGATTTGAGAGAAAGACAAAATCTGAGAAAAAAAGTCCAGATCTGAGAAAAAAAGTCTAATTTTGAAAAGATATGTAGATACCTTACATAACAAACATAATTATGTGTAATATGAAATCAAATCACCCTTCCATGTTACAAATTACACACATTTGAGAGAAAGTCAAAATCTGAGGAAAAAAGGTAAAAATCGGAGAAAAAAGTCAAAATCGGAGAAAAAAAATCTAAATCGGAGAAAAAAAGTCTAATTTTGAAGAAATATGTAGATGCCTTACATAAGGAACATAAATAAGAAAAAAATAATCACCCTTCCATGTTACAAATTACACAAATTTGAGAGAAAGTCAAAATCTGAAAAAAAGTCAAAATCTAAGAAAAAAAGTCAAAATATGAAGGAAAAAAAGTAAAATTCTGAGAAAAAAGTCAAATTTTGAAGAAGAAAAGTCAAAATATGAAAGAAAAAAAAGTAAAATTCTGAGAAAAAAGTCAAATTTTGAAGAAATATTTAATAATAATAATAATACATTACATTTATAAAGCGCTATTCCTGGTGCTCAAAGCAAACACAAAAGTTCATGTAGATGCCTTACATAACAAACATAATTCTGTGTAATGTGAAATAAATTCTGCTAGTTGTGTTCAAATGATTGGCCAACTCTCCAATTTGTTCAGACTTATTATATACATTTTATCTGTTGCGACCATAGGTTGCGACCTCATTTTTCCAATTACTCTCACGCCACCTCAATCGAGCATTAAAAGTTGGAAAATGGAATAAAGAGTTAAGAAAATAAGTGAAACACTATTTGAGAATAAATAAAGGGAAGGAAAGGTAATGAGGGAGGTACAAGTGAAGAAAGGGGGAGAAGAGAGAGGAGAGTTTGATGAATAAAGGTGAACCAGCAGGATGGAGGAGACTCAACAGCAGGGAAGTCAAAGCTGCTGTAACTGTTGGCACTTGGTCAAAAACTCCAACAGATTATTTTTCCCAAGACAGAAAACTCTTTGCGGTATTAAGAAAATGTTTAAAAAATGACATGGATGTCATAACATTTGTAAAGAAAAATGTTTTTAAGAATGATGGCTCCTCTGCCTGCCTCACAGATTTATTGTGCACTGATGTCTGGATGAAAAATGATGTTTCCATCACAGCTGAAATTATTTTAAAAAGAAAAAAAGGGAAGATTTTTGGCTCCGTTTCAAAGCTTTATCAACACGTTATATCTCTCTAAAGAGAAGGGAGGCTTTCACTCTGTTACATGTACGCACACACAATGGCAGTTAAGACCTCCACAATGCAGGCATACACACTCACACACGTCTAATATATACAAACACACACATCATACACACATGGTCTCACTGTGCAGAAATGAAGTTGTGCCTATAGTCCTCTGTGTGTTGAGTGATACAGACCACATAGGAAGGGAATGTTTCTGCTTTACTTCACATTTAAATGATGAAAAGTTAAACTCAAAGCCCACACACACTCACTCACATAAACACTGTACCCTTTTCTGTACTTTCACATTCATATCAAATGCTCACAGAAACACATGTCTCCACTATATTCATATCTGAGGTGTTTTCTGATCTTACCATGTACTATGGTTCTGTTCATTATTTTGTCATTTACGTACATTTTTATGATTTGCGTAGCCTATAATACATTTACTGGCTTTCATTGTTGTTTCAGGTGTAGATGCTAATGGCTCTTTCTGCCACTAGGAGTCCCCAAAGTCAAAAACTGTCAACTCATTTATTTTCTTGATTGAGAGGAACACAAAGATAGCAGCGACTACTTTTGATCAATCCTCAGGAGCCAGATGTGTTTCATGTTGCCAATGGTGAGATTCACAAGCCTCCAAACTTTACTCATAAGTTGATACTCCCTACATTTCCCTCAGGTAACATTAAATATAATTCAACCACCTTGATGTGACAAAGTGAGTACAACTTCAAAATCAGCGATAATTACGGTAATGTTCTTTGGGTTGACTTGAAAGACACACTTCAACTGCAACATTTTCAGTTGGAAATGGAAGACAGCATTTGTAGAATAAGCTTTTTAAATCATTGCTTACAGGTGACTCAACTGGGTCTGCTCCTTCTTCAGATTGCTTGTGCAGAACGTGGATTTATGTCATTTGGACCAAAGTCTGTCCAGTCCTGTCTAAAATCATTATCTGTTTTTCAAATCTGAAAGAAAACATAAAGGACGCAATCCAAAACAAAGTCATCTTGGCATCGTAATTGTTTCGCATGCCGCTAAGGTTGTGGTGTAAGCGAGAAGAAAAAATAAATCCATCTACTGAAAGACGAAGAAGAAATTACATAAATTAGCACAATTAGCCCACTGCCAAAAAGTTGAGAGCAGAAGGGCTCAGAGGAGCGGAGAAACAAATGAGGCACAGTAAGAAGGTCAGTGCTGAAGTCATGATTTAAACCATTTTGGACTGAAAAGCATATTGCAATAGCTACGATAATACATTTGGTAGTGAAGGATGTGTGTATTTCAATATTTTAATCAAAAGGTCATCATGACACAAAAAGGCTGTAAAGACTATTCTCAAAGTCCATTAAGTGTGTTTGTATAACCCTTAGTTTAAACCTCAAATGGCTCAATGAGGTCCTCTTGAAACAATAAAGTAAAATGACTACCTCTAGAGGCCCTGAATTTGGCAACAATCTCTAATAAATACATTAGTGTTTAATCCATGTGGATTCATTGATGCCAAATCTTTAGATTAAAAAAATTCCCATACACGCAGTGGAACTACAGTGTTTGCCAGATTTTGGACCGCTTCACTTCACTGCTGTCCTTCAAAACTGAACTGATTATGTGAGAATGGACAAACAAAATTCGCAAAATCCAAATTGAGTGGTTAGTTTCTCCCCTCAGACACAACAATTGTAAGCCACAATACTGTGTTAAACTGCTGTACTGTACATAGCAACTTTTCAAGTGCACCTTAATTTCAACAATCTCTAAAGAAACTATACTTGCCATGAACCACTTTCTGAGTTATTAAACCATCCGATTTGAGACTCCAACCGTATTTACTTCAATATAATGCTGAGCTTATAACCATCTTTTAATTAAGTTTGTAGGGACAGCATTCAAGTGCACAGCAAAGCACTTATTTCTGATAAATGTTGCTCTATTCAATAAAATAAGGCTGACCAGTGAATTGTACAGAAACTGCAAGAGGCTGACTGGAATCATTAATGCCGGTATCTGCAGTCTTCACTGTGATTATGAGATAACAAAGGGAGACAGCGAGCCAAAGGAAACAACAGTAGTAGTAGTAGTAGTATAATATTATTTAAGACTTTTGGTGCATATCCAGAGAAGAGAGAAAGACTGACACATTTAGAAAAAGGATAAGAAAGAGAAACCATTTAATCATGTAATAGAATATCAACAAGGATGCAATAAAATGTAATAGCCAGACACGAAACAGGATTTCTGCCCCATTTATCAAATATCTGATATCTTCTTCAGGGAGTTCCCTGACCACCCAGCCAAAGGGTTTACAGACTCTCAAATACAAGAGAGCTTAGTTTACGCCACAATCTCAGAAACTATCTGGTTTATCAAAGGAATGATCATATTTGGAAAACAACAACCAACGTATTTAGAGAAGCTACAGCTGCCTGACTCCCTGATGGAGAACATGTTGATATTTAAACTTTCAATGACTTTACTTATCATTTAGAATCAGATTGTGATTGCTCAATTTATTTGTGGTGGGTCTGGTTGGGAGGTTGACCGAGGCCACATGCAGTCCGAGATGGATGAGCACCTTCACTACTCTTCCAAATATAGAAAGGCAAGTAGAAAACAGACAACAAGAAACAAAAAACAACCTTGTCAACTAAAAAAAAGAAAATCAGGGCACATCAAGGGGGTGATAGATTTGTACACAGAAATAGAGACACTCTCAAAATGAAAGGAATCTAGTATAGTATCCATAGTAGGACATATTGTTGGTCAAGATAAAAAATAATCAAAAATAATCAATAATTAGGAGTTTCCGGAATGACAAAGTCAAGGTGATACTGAGTGCAAGGGTTGGAATTGTATTTGGAGATACTGCAAATATGCAAATCTGATCATTTTGATCATGTTTCATTTCATATCTGTTTGCAACCTCCATATGTAAACCCACATCTTAAGAGGAGGTCCACCTGCCAACATTCAACAGTAGTTTGGCAGGTCGCAGGGTGATGTAATGTGATTAAGAGAATACCTATTGCTTGATGCTAGTAATGGCTTATTTAATCATACATTTTGCACGTAGCTATACTGACTCAGTGTGGACTATGCTCATGTTAGTAGTAATTTATCTTATAACTTCAGTATGTGCAGGGACAGGAATTCTCATTACTTTTTATTTTTGATTCTCATTATAAAAGAATGCTGTTTTAGGCTTTGTCATAAAGTCAGCATACTTTACCTAACAACCAAGCTCAACAGGTACATTTAAGCTGTTTAAACTGTCACACAGTTTATCTTCTCACTTAGGTCGTTTTTCTTTGATACCTTTTTGAACTGTTGCTCTGGTGTCTCTCACTCTCTCTCTGGTTTCACTGCTTTCACTGATTATTGCCATCAAACACAAAATAACAGATTACACACAGATGTAAGCACTCAGAGTTCAAGAGGCAGGGTGGATGCACGTTAAAAGATTTCGACCATATTTGCTCCCAATTAGAGAAACACAAGAACATAAATCCAAGCATATGTCATTGTTTTCCTTTGGAGGTTCTCCTAATCCAAAAATGTATCGCAGAAAGTAACATTTGGTCTAATTACTGAGGGAAATCATGCAGGCCAAGTTCATGATTTGTCAGAGTTGAGGTAATATAAACAAATGGCTCGTGAAGTATCTCTCCATTAAAATTAACGTGATGAACTGGTTTCACTGCAAAGCTGCCAGTGCCTCAACATCAACAGATACTCTGAAGTCTAATGAACAGCAAAAGTAAACAAGGAGGGGAAATAAAATAAATTGATTCACTAGAGAACACAAAATACCATGAGAATATGATCAAAGCAGCCAAACTAAAGACGTGGCCGGGTGAATTGTGAAGAGTGTTACAAATATATTCATATTGAGAGCCAAAGTGTTACAGTTATTGGATCAACAAGGTGTGTGCATGTACAAGCAGTACATACAAAATAAACAATGGGCTCAACAGAGTGACTGGCAATAATGTCAACACCAATAATAGAAACAATGCAATAGGAACAAATAAGAGATTAAAAGGGGTTGTAAGGAGCCAATAACTAATATAACAAAAAGTGTTTCTGAAGTGAATTACCTACCCTACAAGTAAATTAGTTGGTCAGTTGAAAATGAGTAAACTTTACTGCATTCATTGTTTTCTTTATATCTTTAGGCTACAAGATAAAGTGTAATACACGTCAACATATTCACTAGTGCAACATCACCAACAAAAGCCACATTGCAACCATATTCCCCAATAGAAAAGAGAGAAAAACGAAAATAAATACAACTGACAACACTTATGAGCCACTATAACATCACCAAAACATACAGCACGAAGATGTAAAAACAACATTGCACAGCGGGAGTAGCCACAAAAGCAAGAAAAGAGACTTGTGAGTGTGTGTGTGTGTGTGTGTGTGTGTGTGTGTGTGTGTGTGTGTGTGTGTGTGAGTGTGTGTGTGTGTGTGTGTGTGTGGTGTGTGTGTGTGTGTGTGTGTGTGTGTGTGTGTGTGTGTGTGTGTGTGTGTGTGTGTGTGTGCGCGTGTGTAATTGTTGTACGCCTCAATGGCCTTCTTCGGATATAGAACTCCTCCACAATCTGCTCCACGTTCAACTTAAAGCAAAACAATAGTCCACATAGCATCTCTGTCCCACTGCTCCTCAATTAGAACTGAAACGTGTTGATGTAAATGAGCCTCTTTCGTCACAGGGGAATTCCTTTTGAAAGTTTTTCCTGAAGGTAGAAGTTCCTCAGTGAATGGAGAAGTCATTTTGGCGATTTATTTTAGCAAGTTATCCAGACCCCGGCCCGCATGCACCTGCAGCAGCATCGCGGATGTGTTTGATTTGTGTCGCTGTACATGCGGTGGTGCATTAAACCAGACATTTATTAAGCTAGGGATGCCACCTTTTTTCGTTTAAGTATGCTAAGGTACAAACACGCTAACTGCAATCTGACAACATAAGGGACGTCCATTTGATCGCTTTGTTATGCCACGTATTGTTTTCATTGCATGCCTACACTCATTGCTAGCATCACTCGTGAATGCATACTTCTACTTCCGGAGTGTCAGCTGAGTACAGCGTATTATGGGATGTGAACTATGCCCTCCTGCGGCATCTTCAGGTGAACAGACAGACAGGTGGACACACACAACTTATATCCCTTTTTTGGTTCCATTCTCACACTTTATCATGCTTTTATAGCATTATCATGACTTTTTCATTATAGTTGAGGTTTAAAAAGCACTTAAGTTATAGGAAAATTCTTGATTACAAGTATTGAAAAAAATAACCTTCTACCAACATTAGTAAATGTGATGAACGAATGTCATAGAAATTAGTAACATACAAGATAGAAAGCATTACTTTTTGTGCCAGATTTGACTTTATATGGGTTTCTGGTGCCTTTACTGTATGTAGTAGGCTGCATGTGTACAATCCATGAAGCTAAAAACTAAAATATCTCCAGTTCAGATTTGTAGGTGGTTTTTCAATTCAATGTGTTTTTGTTCAGACTATCTTAAGTAATTGACACCATGAACTCGAGTAATACCTTGCCATCTGTGAGTCCTCACACTACAGGAATGTCAACAAAATATAGAATGTTTGATTAACATTCAGGATGTCGGAGACAAGGTCTGAGATGTGGGGCTGAAATTACAGTAAGGGCAGAGTTAAAAGTAAACAGGAATGTACCAACTCTCTGACAGTCTATAAATCTCCATAGCGGATATATCAATCTGGATACTGCAAACTGTTGGCTCCAGTTGTTTAGTGTGTCTCACCTGCAGCACACATACAGGTTAGCTCGTGTTCTTCCTGTATGTGTTACATCCAGCAGTCACAAATGATGAGAAATGTCACACTCGGTCTTTATTGCGGAAGAAGCAAGAAGCAAGAAAAAAAGTATTGTAGTATTATTTGATATTTTACGGTTGGATTTTGCCTCTGCAGTCAGTGATATTCTTCCATGAAATGCGTAAGGATAAGGCATTTTGTTTGTGTGTGTGTGTGTGTGTGTGTGTGTGTGTGTGTGTGTGTGTGTGTGTGTGTGTGTGTGTGTGTGTGTGTGTGTGTGTGTGTGTGTGTGTGTGTGTGCATGAGTGTATGTGTGTGTGTGATGCCTGCATTAATGGGAGTGAACAAAGGTATTGGAGTGTTTCTAACATGTGAAGGGAAGTGGTTTGACTATTAATTATGTTTACATGGACCTATTGCAGACGAACAGCTGTTCAACAGTGTGCTTTGTTCCAACATTCACACAATTGGGTTTTCTCCATTTACCTGATCACTTATCACTTTCGGAAATGTGTAATTGGCCATTCTACAACCTCTGAGCACTACATGAGCAAGAGCACCGTTGTTAGTGTTCTGCTTTGTTTTCTTTGAGCGGTGATGTCATAGTGTTGAGAGGAGGCTTTGGCTCTAGAACTATAGGTTTACATCATGGTTTTAATCATTTCAATTTTGTTGCTGAGAAATCATGTTTTTACATCAACATAATGGTAAATGGTTGTAAATACTACCATACTCATGAGCCAAATGCTTGTCATTGCCGTGGAGGAGAAACCAGCCAGAAGCATGAATGACAGCTGTGACAAATTCAAATGGTTTGCTGAGGCAAATGGGACCAAATCACTGTGACATAGTGGCTTAATTCATCCAAAATTCAACTAGGATCCAGGAAAGAGAACAGATTGTATTTACTGAATGTTACAGGTTACTGCAACATGTGATATTTAGTTTCCAGCTGGGCATTAGTCATGCAGCAGCATCTTTTTCACATCAGTGATAGTTTGAAGGAAAGTCAATAAAACAGATATTCTCTAACATGGCTGCTTTGCTACCGATAAACATTGTTTAGCAAGAAAAATAAATATGCTTTTACATTTAATCCTACCCTGGATTTTAAAAATAAGTCTTCTCACTCTGCTGCTCTAACACATGTTGTTCAGCTGTCTTCACTGTAATACTGCTCTTACAAATCTTCTGTGATTAACTTGTTGACATCAAAAGTATTTGTTTTATTTAACAAAAATGTACCTGGTGTACATCTAACCTTTCCTTCAATGTCTTTCTGACTGCAGCCATCTGTCTGTAGCTGTCTTTTGTTGATGCATCCTCAGTATGTGTTTGTGCACATGCATGCGACTGTATCTCAGGGGTCACTGCACTTTAGCATCAAAGGAAGGATGTTTTCACTGCCGTTGCTTGGCAGCTATCACCGTAGAGACGGCCTATCGCGGGCACACAGAGGACTTCTATTGTGAGAGGTGTGGCGTTAAGGAAGCTGATCTCTGGGAGTATCAGGGTGATATCAGACTAGAGAGATGCTCATCTCACCACAGAGCAGGGTCTTTGCGTGGGTGTTTACAAGTGAGACCGAGGGGAGAACGTGAGAAAGCCTTTATTGTCTGTATTGTGTGTGTTTTTGTATGTTCCTGCGTGCAAAGATGAGGAGCAGAGGGGGAAAAAGAGATTAGGGCCGTGCAGCACCACATCGTAGATTGGGTTTCCTGTTGTCACTAGCACAAAGGAGGCTTTCATATAGATAAGAAATAAACAAACAAACACACATAATCTACACTTCCCTCCACGATGTTGATATACGTTTTAACTGTCAAGAATTAACCATACGCGTCATTACACCAAGCATCAAACCTCCAGGGCTGAAGCCAATGATCAAATCACTTAAACTTGCATTTTTTCTTATAACCAGCACAGCGCAACTACACTAGTTGCAAAAAGAAGGATAGTATAGAAGTCTATGAGAAAATGATCCAACTTCTCACTTAATTGATAAGCTCAGAGAACAGTTTCCTGTTGAGTTTATGTTAACAATTTCAACAAAGTATTTCCCAATACAGCAAGATGTTGATAAAGTAAATGATGGTCTCATTCATAATGATAATATGAAAGCAGGATATGATTTAAGGTATGACTACCTTTTGATTTAAAGGCATTTCCAGGTCTTGGAGTGGTCACCCTCTCACAGTGTGCTTTCAGTTCATGAAAGTTAATTACAACAACTTGGACGCCTACATATTTCTTGCTCAGAGTTTGGTTGTACTTGCACCACACTGTGTCACTTTGGTTTCTAAAGAAACAAGATGGCAACAGACATACACACATTATCATGACAGCTACAATGCATATAAAGTCCTTACGTTAAACCTATATATTCGTTAAACGTCTGTTTTTTATGTGTATTGATACTTTAACAGCTTTTGCTCTTATGGTTTCATACTTTCCACAAGGTTTTGGAGCCTAGCTAAAGTGATTTGCTTCCGTTCAGACACAAGAACATTACTTAGGCATGATGCTAATGTTGGTTAATGAAGTCCTAGTTAGCGGTCAACATAATAATTAATCCAAATGCTGTTGAATGGGTGCACTGGCAAACTTGGCTTAAATGTCATTTTAGTCTGTTCAAGAGTTTCCTTTATTGGATTTAAGGGGCCCGAAAACATAATTAACAGGCCCAGATCAAAAATATACATAAGTAAGTTGACGGGTGTCAAATCATATTTGAAAACTGTATTATACTCAAGTATTGAATACAGAACAGTTTATTACAGTGTTCCATCATGATTACATTTTCACATTTCACTATATCACAGACATTTAAACCTTTTTGGATGTGAGTTTTTACACAACACCCTTACAGTTGATGAAATAAGGTTTTAATAAAATGAAGGAAGTAAGTTGTTGAACTTAATAACACGCCTTCCATGAGGGTGAGAAAGTGAGGATCAAGCCAACGTATAAAGCAATGAAAAGTAATAAGTTATTGTGTTGTTAGAAAATATTTTTTACAGGATTGGCTTCATTTATAGAGGGCACATGTTTTTTATATTTAGAGCAGTTTAAATGTTGTTTTTATTACTGATGACACCAGACATTACCAAATGTTTTATTATGGGAGCCTACACACATTCAAATAAGGTTTAATAAAGTTCTCCTGTAAATATGAATAATGCATTTCTGTGTCATAAAGGAGTTTAACTGCACTATAAGAGCAGACGTTAAACTAAATATAACATTACGCAACTTAATGTTATATTCTGTGTTTACCTGACAATGACCTCTACTGGCCATGTGAAATATAACTCTTGGCTTTCAGAAGCAAAGGCAAAAGCAGCATGACCTTTATTTTACCTAACCTTCAGTCTTTCACATATACTCGATTATGATATTTGTTGTATCTAGTGCACACAGACACGGCTTCTGTTTGTTATTTAGTTTTGAGGGCTTGTTGAACATGGACATGAGTTATCAAGAGAAGACCTAATGCAAAACAAAGTGCATTTGTGTTTCAAAGTCTTGAGGTTGGTTTCTTTTGAAGCCCTGCATACCCCCACAGGTGTGTTTTCACTTATGATGCCTGATTAAACCTCAGCTCAGTCCTGATCATGTGACTGCAGTTACATGAGGAAGGTGTGATGCACTGGCAACCATCCCAGAATGCACTGGGGCAAAATAATTGTGGATTTATATCTCGTGTTTTGTGTAATCCTGCATCATTAGTGTTGCTATTTTTGTTCTATATTGTTACGACTGCTCCCCACATTTAATAAACAATGAGATACAACCAGTGAATATTTCCAGACTACAAATGATGTTGCTGCATGACTGTGCATGAGGTTTGCAATTGAGATGCAAGAGCCTTTCAGTGAATATCATAACATTGTTTAAAAAAACAAGACTTCTATAAACTCCCAAGAAAGTAACTTTTTACCTTCTTACAGTAAAGTGACTTTTGCCTTTAATAACTTTAGAGTTTAAATGACAAATTCCCATCTTAATGGTCAAATTAAATTTCCATTAAATGCATATATTCTGGATTTATTGGTCTTTTAAAAGTCAGAATCTTTTATTTAAATATATATATTTTTGCCAAAAATATCCTGATTTACCTGGTTCCAATTCAGAATTCCTTTGCAACTTCCTTCTTTTATATATTTATTGATTTGGTGATCAGTAAATGTATATGTACCGTAACATACATACTAGTTGTATCATTCAAGTGTTAGACTGATTCAACAGAAGCGGTTCTTCTGTCATCAGAACGGAAAGAAACGTTTTTATTTAAACAAGCTTTATGGTCCAGAGGTACAATGCATTTTTAGGCATTAATAGGGGGAAGCTCAATGGTTCTAAATTGGCCTATAAAAAGTAAAACGTAATAGAAACCTGAATCTAATATAAGGAAGAATGCTGAAATACATACAGGCTATAGGACCCTTTAAATCAACTGATTAGGACTTTTGCAGGAATGGTAAACAGTATAAAAAGTAATGGCTCTCAGCATGGGGTCATGTGTGACTTCACCTACATTCATATACTTTCATGTGTGAACTAGCGAGTGTGCGTGTGCAGAGTAATAAGTCATACTTGTGGTAATTCTAAGGAATTTGTGTAGACCTGTAGCTGTGCTCACAGCCAGTAAATACAGCCTGTTAAGCCGGCTGATAACTCCGGCCCAGCGCTCTGATTTACAGGTGGACAAACACGAGGTGACTCCGGGTCTCGGTGCGGGCGTGTGACTTGAGTGCTGAGAGAAAGACAGAACAAGATAAAGAGTAATATACTGCTTAGCAAACAATCTGTAATTTCTGAAAGTTTGTCAGAGGAAAGAGGCAGGTGAGGTGATTACATGCAGTCCTGATAGTGCTCTGTTGAATGAACCTGAAACAATCTGTGAAATGTTACAGCCTGATACAATACAAGACTACATTAGTGTTCAGTTTGTCACCAGAGATATACTGAAGTGTATGAGGTTTAATATCTAGTTTTAATCTGAGTAGGATTCTTGCAATTTCATGGATAAGTATGTCCTGAACTGGAAACATTTTAAAATAAAGATATAGCAATGGTTCTCAGCATCGCTATTGGGAAAGTGTTACCTTAGTTTTAGTTTCAATACCAAAACAACCATTCTAATTAAACTAAATATGCTAATGTATATGTTTTAATGTAAGACAAGGAAGATGTTTTCTTAATTAAATATACTTAAATTAACGAATATAGATCTTAGACCTGGAGATATTTGTCGATGAATAAGTAACAAGACTAAAATCGGACAGTAATTCAATGCCAACTTTCAACACTTTGAATAGTTCTTAAATTGCTATAGTACATGTAAACTATACCTATGGTGATTAAAAAATATTGAGTTTTGATAACAGACAAACAAGTTTGATGCCATCCAATACCGATGTTTAATGCTCAGGATGAGTCATCATATAATAAGTCTTAACACAGATACTTGTGATGATGACAATTCATCCATTGATAAATGTATATTCCATGCTATGCTGTCACTGATGTACGTTATTCAACAATGTACATTTTGAGCTTGTTTGTGTATATCTTTTACATATTTTTCTTATATATTTTATATGTTTTTTAGGTTTTCACTTTGCAACACAGACTTCCCCTTATAGAAAAGCAGGTATGTTTAAGTTTCTGTCCACATCTAAACATTGTATTTGGTTAATTTATAATTTGTTCTCAATTGTTTTACTTTCCACATATTCATCAAGTGGAGAGCTCAGTACACAAGGTGGAGTAAGCAATGCAAAGCAGATAAATAATGACAAGGTGCTTTAGATAAAGTGCCCATTGTAACCAGTAGACTCAGTACAGAACGATGATGTAGTCCATCCACATAAAACCTGCTTTCAATTAATAAAAGGAAGGAAGCTGGTCATACTTGGCCATGAAATTCTATGAGTGTCACAAGAGGGACAGTCTGGGAGTGTTGTATTGCTCTTGTAACGACCCTCTCCGCTCCACTAGGGGTCTCTGTCTGTGTTTTCTGCTTGCTTGCTCTAATTTGTGTTACAGGTGATCCAAATCTTTAGCCTGTTGAGCCACACCGTGGCTTGGATAAAAAAAAAAAACCCTCTTTCTTTGGACACGGCTGCTGTTTTGTTTGTTACAAATGTTCACACATGCATACATTTCTGACTGCTGGCTTCCACATTTGTTTTAGGTTTGTTAAATTGTAAAGTTCTGTTATCTTAATAATTATGTTTATTGTTACTTTTGAACTTGTCTGGTCTCTCATCTTTGTTGCAGCCTATATGAGCCGGACTGTAACACTCTGCAGACGTGAGAGTGTGTATAAAGAGTAAAGGACAGAGGTAAAGGTTAAACATTTGGGGAAGGAAAATAAACTGAGAAAAGGAATACAAATCAGATGGCAGCAAAGACAGACATAAAATGAGAGAAATTGAAACATCCTGAGAATATTAAAGCAACGGCTTTGCTTAAAATTGTAAAATCTCCTTTCACATTAAATCTTTAGCTACAGGAAATATTTTTGGCCATTTAAAAAACAATAAATAACATGTGATATTTGGACTTACCGTATATCATAGCCAGGAAACTACAGTATCTAACCCCAGGTTGTAACAAAGTTCAACACCTTTAAGGGTGCAGAGGGAGTGGGAGAAAGCGAGATATATAGGGTCTGAGTGTGAAAGGTGGGCGAGCTCAGAACATGAGCTCATGACTGCAGCATTAATGTAACATTATTGTTAAGTGCTCGTAAAATCCCTTTTTACTCCGCATTACCTCAGAGTGTGGGGGAACGAGAAATGAAGTTAATAATGTCGCCGTTATGAAAACCTTTATTTTTAATGTTTTTAATGAAACATCTCAGAACAAAGTGGAGGAAAATAAAACGGATAAATCAACACCTCAGAAAGCCACCAGCTCCCATGCACACATGCGTTTCCACAGAATATTTACAGTAGCGGTAAATAAACTGATTAAAGCTGCAGTCAGTGGCCCACACAGGAACAACTGGCATATAAACACACAACATGCATTCAGAGCTGCTCCTCCCTCTTTACATATTGTGTTTTGCAGCCCCCAAACAATCATAAATGTGACAGAATCAATTCTGTGAGTTTGTTTCACAGAAGTTTAATGCAAAAAGGCTTGCCAAGAAGCTTTATTAACAATGCTGTTTTTTTATTTCTTATCACGCTCATGATTTGCTAATGTTTGTTCCCAACAGTGTTGAGAAAGAGAACTCCAAGCTATTCAGATGTGTTACACTGGCATCAAACTATTTTTAAATGACCAATGACCGCTGGATATGAACCAGCCTTTAAAAGGCCAGCTGGAAAACTT
This sequence comes from Gymnodraco acuticeps, assembly GCF_902827175.1. NCBI lineage: Eukaryota > Metazoa > Chordata > Actinopteri > Perciformes > Bathydraconidae > Gymnodraco > Gymnodraco acuticeps. The sequence continues at coordinate 375,271 of NW_022992275.1, forward strand.
TCCCTGTTAGTCGGAATATTTTCCCATGACTGCATTGTCCTTGCACAGTTCATGCAGGTTAAGTTGAATTTCCAGAATGTTCCCATCCAGTGTGCTGGGTTCGGTCTCCTATTTACATCTTTAGCTTCATAACAAGGACTAATTGGACTGAAGTAAAATAATGTCTTAATGTGGATATATCACAATGTTTCCAAACTTGTGTTATGTGGCAAATCATTGTCCGAACCCTCAGTTTTATCTAAAAATACAAAGGAATTTAAATATTGCAATCTTCTATTCTATTGCATGTAGTGGTGCATTTTGGGTTATCACTTTGAGCATTAGAAACCTAAATAAATGAAGAATCAGTCTATTAGTTATAAGTTCATTTTAGGCTATCATACGATAAATGAACAGACTAAATGCATAAAATATAATTTAAAAAAATTATTTTGCAACTAGAAAAGCCCACAACTGTAAAATCTCACTGTGTAAATGTAATGAGGAAGTCGCCCACTCTTCTGTTACAACCTGCTCTTTTCCCACCTCTGATATCATCTTTGGGCAGGCTGAGCCCGGTGCTGACCCTGATCAGTCCAGTCTCAGGTATAAGTCACACTAGGTTAAGCAATGTCCTGTTGTACTCAGTTCTGTAGCATTCTGTGCTTTTACAGCTGGCTCCATTACATTACACTTTTTATTTTCCCAGTCTGGGGGCTAAATATCCCCCGTTAGCTTAACAGGCCCCCATGGTAGCTTGGACCGTGTGTGTGTGTTTGTGTGGTAAAAGAGTGTTTTTACGTGCAGCAGGGGGTTGGACTACCTGGCATCCAGATGTGGAACAAGAAGTTCTGCTTGAAACAAAGCTATTCTTGTATAGAACAAATGTACAGATATTGTGACAGCTGGGGCACAACAGGTATTATTTGTTTGCAGTAGAGTAGAAAAGTGATAATAGCAGCAGTAGCAGAAGTGACATTTCCGGGGTGCCACGGGAGCAGTGGTGTTAGTAACAGTAGTAGATTTAGGAGTAGTGGCACTGTAATGAATGTTAGCAGTAGTATACTGTATTGAGCACCAACACTAAATGTGTCATTTTAAACTTTGGAAGACTCCAAGAAAAGATATATGCTGGCTGTGTTCACATTAGTGATTTGACATTTGAAAGTTAAATATAGTAAAAGTGGGGTGAAGAAGGTCTAAAGTTTGGCTGCTTGAACCAGAGTATGTTGGGTCTTTCCCACACACCAAGTGCTGCTCTCAGTTTGGTTTCCATTGGACATTTTGTGTGAAAGATGTCATTTCTTCATGGCAAGTGGATAGAATAAAACAACTTTGTCGATTTTGACATTATGGAGCTGCCAAAGGTACAAAAATAAGTCAAATTTGATCCTGTATTGCGGCTTTAAATCCCAGTGCAACAATGATTATAATAATACACCATAAAAAGCTTTCAAATTGTACTCTGACTCATTCCTGATTCTGCATTTTGGGTCAAGACTCCATGTTCACGGTACTCGGTTGGGTTGATGGTTTTGACTTTTGAACTTTAATATATCAATGACTTCTTCACAGCGGTGTTTTCCAACTTTGCTGTCGATGGCAAGGAAATGATAATGCTAAATGTCTGTGAATGACCCAAAACATATTTTTTTTTTGAGAAATGGGAAGTGAATCCAACTGCCAAAGCTGCCAACAGAACCTCTCCTGCTCACTCTCTCTCTTTCTCTCTCTCTGCTCTCTCTCTACTCTCTCTCTCTCTCTACTCTCTCTTCTCTCTCTCTCTATATCTCTGCTCTCTCTACTCTCTCTTCTCTCCTCTCCTCTCTTCTCTCTCTCTCTCCTTCTCTCTCTCCTTCTCTCTCTCTCTCTCTCTCTCTCTCTCTCTTCTGGCAGCCGTTTTCCAATTATCATTGCCCAAACCAGCTTGTTTAATAAAAGGAGTGAATTGAAATCCAAACCACCGTTTTGAAACATTACAGAATCCTTCATAAATGCCCAGCCCTCCCCATGGCTACGCTGGGTTCAGGCTTGAGGTGAGACCGCCATACTACAACATACACACTCACACACACTCATTACATGTATACATGCAGAAACAGCCAAATGTATTAGTACACAACAAAATGCAGCACAGCACACCCACATACATCTACACACACTTTATTAGCACACGTTTATCCTAAGAAAGGCAAAGGCTCTCCCATTGTACATCATGATAATACACAAATACATGCTTACACATAAATACACACACACACAGTGCAGTGCACAGTTATAGCTTTGTGGCCACATCGTCCTCTTTTCTTTCCTTTCATACTTTAACCAGAACCATTTCCTACAACAGCTGAGGCTGCCGCATAGCAACTGGTCAGACCGCCCTAGCAACAACAACATTATCACTCATTTGACCTCTTAGTGAAAGCAATGTAATAAAAAAACATTTCTTTTTTTACACATTTAGAGTTCGGTTTTAGAGTTTTTCAACTGGCTCTGCAGCTTTTTTGTTGTGTTTCATTTTCTTGCATTTTTATAGATTGGAAAAAAGTTACCTTTGATGCTAATTTTAAAGGGATGTTTGAAATTAATATTAAGCAGTTATTCTGTAAAGTAATGGTATTAAATCAAATGTAAAATGTGTTTTTGCCAACTGCACACCTGGCTACTGAATAGATTGCTTTTCCAAATCTTTGAACTGGCAGGTAAATTGGGGCCGGTATGGTGATGCTGAATAAATTACACTTCTCTGCAGCTGCTGTTTAATTTCCCTCGTGTGGGTGTGTGTGTGTGTGTGTGTGTGTGTGACCTCCTATCGCCAAACCAGGCTAATAAACAGTAATCATTCTCAGCTGCTCCTACATGTAAAAACTGCTTGGATCTAACAGCATACATACTCTCTAATACGATTTAAATGTAACAGCCAATCTTTGTATTTTACATTTAGCTTTTGCAGCAGATATCAACACAAAAAGCATTTGATACCGGACTAAATAATGTATGAATGGAATAACACCAAACCACAAGTGTTTCACGCATACACACCATTCAGTTTCGCTCTCCATGAGTAATTCTATGTTTTGCTTCAAGGGAAATTGGTGCACTTTGGCCATAATTGTTTCAAAACTGCTAGCTAATTATGACCTTTTGAAAACAAAGTGTACAGATTGAATGTGACATTTCGCTGCGCCTGCAGAATATAAACGCCCTCTTGCACTGGCTGAAGCCCAGTAGAACCTTATAATGAAAACAACCATGTCCTAACGTGTGCTTTGACTGAACAAGAGGGCTACATTCACAGTGTCTGCCCACTGACCCCCCGGACAAAATACCACTTGCACTTTGGTACAGTAAGACGGTGTGCCGCCCTTTTATTTAGAATTGTCTATGATGGTATTACGGTGCAACCGTCGTGAATACAAGAAAACACACATCATTTTCAGTGAATAGCCCTGATACTGTAGTCTACATGCTTTCAATGCATATGATATTCTTCTAACCAGAGTTACATGATCATCATCTACAAAGGTAGATTTAAAGTTTAATGTAGTTAATCATTCTGAACAACAATTGAAAAAACAAGCTTGAAATAACTAAAACATTGAATATCTGTTGTTGCCGATTACAATGATATATGTTGTTTGTTATTATTTTGAACACTGGATGGCGTATTGGTGCAACAGGGCTGGTATGAGCGTGTAACAGCAGTTCATTGCTTTTCTCCTTGTCGTGTCATTGCTTTGCTTCGTGTTGTAACTCCTGTGTGTTACTCCATGCTGAGGAATTGCTGATCACCATCTACTGTAGGTCATACACCGACTAGAGTTATGTTATACCAACCCTCTTCAAATTATCCCTTTAAAGCACTCTTAGCTTGACCCTAAAGACTACCCATCTTAAAAACACGATACACAAAATGTAGGGGTGTGAGGAATACAGAATGTTCAATCCTAAAACTTCACAGTTTCAATAAAAAAACCTAAACCCATTAAAAAAAGAAAAACATATGTTAAAGCCAGTTGTAATTGTTTCGATCTGAAATGACAGATTCCCAGCAGAAGTATGACAAAGGTTGCAGTAATAGTCAGAACATGGAAGAAAGTTAGTACGTAATCTGCTGTCAACAGGGGATATTCTGCAGAAGTTGAGTTATGGTCATGTTCTTCCATCACCGCTGGCTGACCACTTCTCTCACTTAGTCTCTGCTTCTAGAAAACAAATTGACTTCTGGCTTCTAGACAGTTTCTTTGAGGCAGGCAAGAGTTGAAAGTATAGCACAAGTTAATGACAAAATAAAAATAACCTAGCATTTCAGATAATTAGTATTCATCAGACAATAATATGTTCAGATACAGTCAGGTAAAAACTATAGGTTACTTACGTAACCCCAGTTCTCAGAGTAACATGAAGTGAGATGTCTCACTATGGGATGCGCCTCATCGCGGAGCAAACAGAAGCATCAATCTCATTACGCCAATCCTGATTGGCTGGTGATCTTGACGTCAGCGTCAGGGAATTCACCCCCTATAAGTAGCTTGCGCCACGACGCATGCGTCATTCAAAATAAGCACCTCTTCTCGCTTCACCATAGCAAGGAGGGCCGTCTGGTGAGACATCTCAGTACATGTTACTCTGAGAACTGGGGTTACGTAAGTAACCTATAGTTCTCATTCATAACACTCCGTTCGATGTCTCACTATGGGAAATTGTAGCTCCCGTATTGTCAGACGAGCTTATCTCGAAAATCACCAAACCAACCAGAACTTAACAGGTAGAGCTCTGACTCAACCAGGTGCCCAGCACTGCTTGAGTCACACTGGGAGCAGAACGTCCAGCCTGTTAGGAGGCAGACAAAAGTGAGCGGCGAGGACCAGCTCGCCGCTGCACCAATGTCTTTGATGGGAGACATCCTGGACAGAGCCCAGGATGCAGCCAGACCCTGAGTCGAAAGAGCTCGCGGACCCGAGGGTGCCTGCGAACTCTGACTCGTATGGGCCCCAAATCAATTGCTTCCACAAACCAGTGGGAGAGCCGTTGCTTAGTAACAGGCTTGCCCTTATAAGGGTTAGCCCAGGACACAAGGGGTTGGTCATTATGACGAAGCACCCTTGATCTGTCCCTGTACGTGCGTACAGCACGGGCTAGACACGGCAAATCCGACCGCTGTTCCCCGGAGGAATACAGTGGCGGGGAGGATGCCTCAATGTCAAATGTGGTACTTGAACCAACCGCCTTAAGATAAAGGCAGGGTTGGGCTTCAACCACACTCTGTTTGCCCTGGGGCGAACTGAGTGCATGAAGACTGTACAGATAGTGCATGAGTGCCACTGGCTCGCTTGGCAGCCGCCAGGGTCAGCTTCATGTCACACTGTATTCAGATTGTACCACTCACGGGCCAGGCCCATAGAGCCAAGCGCTCTGGGTGTGGGTGAAAGATCGCCCCCCCCCCCGCTTGGGACAGTATGTCCCTGCGTAGTGGGAGCTGCCATGGCTGCCCGCACAGCAGCTGATATATCTCCGCTAGCCAGTACATAGCTGGCCAGTGCGGAGCTATCAGGATAAGTGTGTGGCGTTGCTCTCTCACTCTGGCCAGAGTTGGGGGTATCAGAGCCAGGGGTGGGAACGCGTACAGAAGGCCCGGGGGCCAATCGTGCGCGAGTGCATCCACGCCTAACGGTGCATTTAGATTGCGCATCGAAAAGAACAGCTGACACTGAGCGTTGTCTTTCGATGCGAACAGATCCACCGCGGCTCTGCCGTAACGCACCCACAGCTGGCTCACAATCCTTGGATGTAGAGTCCAGTCTGCATAAAGTGGTATACCTCTGGACAGTAGAACTGCCCCGAGGTTCATCACTCCCGGTACGTGCGTCGCTCTCAGAGAGAGGAGACGTCTACCGCTCCATAGGATCAGTTTGCGCGCCAGTGTGTGTAACTGGAGAGAACGCAAACCCCCTTGGCGGTTAATATACGATATTGTGGTCGTATTGTCTGTCCTCACGAGGACGTGATGTCCCCTGAGGAAAGGCAGAAAGCGTTTTAGGGTGAGAAACACCGCTAAAAGCTCCAGGTAATTTATGTGCGCCCGCTGGAGGTCTCTGCTCCAGAGACCCCTCACCGGGCGACCTTCATAAATACCTCCCCAACCTGTTAGACATGCGTCCGTGGTGACCACTTTCCGTGAAAGGACAGCACCCATAGGCACACCTCGTACTAGAAAAGTCGGGTGCAGCCAGTGGCGCAGTGCCATTACGCATTTCACAGTAACCATCACTCTCCGGGCGCCATGGCGCGCGGAGAGTGAAGAGATCTGAAGAGAACATGTTTGCGCAGCTGGAAAAGAGCGAGACAAGCTCTGAAAGCTTTCACTCTTTCCGCTGACAAGCGAGCTGAAAAGGGCACCGAGTTCAGGCGTAAACCCAGGAAGAGTATAGTCTGCACGGGGCACAACATGCTCTTCTCTGTGTTTATTATGAAACCCAGGTTGAGCAGGTGCTTTACGAGGACATTTGTCTGCGTAACAGCCTCCTGCTCCGACTGTGCGAGAAGCAGCCAGTCGTCCAGGTAGGTCGCCAGGCGAATACCCTGTTGTCTTAACGGGGCTATCGCGGCTTCCGTACATCGTACAAACACCCTTGGACTGAGAGACAGACCGAAGGGGAGTACTCTGTATTCATAACTATTGCGGTAAGCATGTTGTAACTTCCGGTTGTTGTCATCTCCGGGTATCCCGTGTGCCTGTTCTGTTGCTGATAGCTTATTATCTTAACTTAATCGATCGTTTTAAAACTCTTGATCACGGCAACTGCCTGACGTTGTAATCACATGTTACTATAACTTAAGCACTCACAACTCTCCTTCTCTTAGCGACTGTAACTCCACAGTTGCCTACACTCTTTTCGGGTTTGCTAACGGTAGCTACTTTAGCTTGATAGCTAGCCATGGCTCTTTCCCCACCCTCGGGTGCTATTTCCTGCTCTAACTGTCTCATGTTTGGTTACTTCCCTACCTCCTTTACTGGTACCGATACATGTGTTAAATGTAGTATAGTTGTTAGGTTGGAGGCGGGAATCATAGCCATAGAAGCCCGGCTCCGCATCTTAGAAAGAAACTCAGCTACAGTAAAGCCCATGTTAGCCGGTGCGGACCGGCAAAAGGTAGCTCCTATTAGCCGTCCCCCGGCAACTCCCGAGCAGCAGGGAGACTGGGTGACTGTTCAGAAGGGGCATAACGCGAAACCCGCAGGTCCCCACCAACCCGTTCACGTATCTAACAGATATTCCCCACTCAGCGAGACACCCGCTGAGAAGCCAACTCTGGTTATTGGTAGCTCTATTATGAGACACGTGAAATTAGAGACCGAAGCCTCCACAGTCACATGCATTCCGGGGGCCAGAGCGGGCGACGTTGAGGCGCATCTTAAACTGCTGGCTAAAAATAAACGTAAATACAGTAGGATTGTTATTCACGTCGGTGGTAATGATGTTCGTATACGCCGATCAGAATGCACCAAACTTAATGTGGAGTCGGTGTGTAGTTATGCTAAAACAATGTCGGACACCGTAATCTTCTCTGGTCCCCTCCCCAATCTGATCAATGATGACATGTATAGCCACATGTCATCATTTCAGCGCTGGTTGTCTTGGTGGTGCCCAGCAAACAATGTGGGCTTCGTAAATAATTGGACAGCCTTCTGGGGAAAACCTGGTCTGATTAAGAGAGACGGCATTCATCCTACTTTGGAAGGTGCAGATCTCATTTCGGCAAACATTTCAGGGCTTTGTGGACTTAATCCATGACAAACTGGAGTTGAGACCAGGAGGCGGAGTCGCAGTCTTACACACTTCTCTGCGCTCTCTCCTAGGCAGTCATCCATAGGAATCCCGAACCCAATAAAATACCCAATATTAGCGGTGTGTGTGTCTGCCCAAGGACAAGTTAAGGTAAAACCTAATAGAGGTGTCATACATAATAACCTAATAAAAGTAAATGTAACAACTACTACAGTGCAACAAAACAGGAATATTAAATGTGGTCTCTTAAACATAAGATCTCTAGCATCTAAAGCAATATTGGTAAATGATTTAATATCAGATTATAATATTGATATATGCTGTCTCACTGAAACTTGGTTGAGACATGAAGAATATGTCAGCATAAATGAGGCCACTCCACCCAGCCATATCAATACTCATATTGCCCGAGGCACGGGCCGAGGAGGTGGAGTTGCAGCAATCTTTGACTCAAGTTTACTTATCAATACTAAACCAAAATTAAATTATACCTCCTTTGAAAGTCTCGTTTTTAGTCTTACGCATCCGACCTGGAAAACTTTGCAGCCAATCTTATTTGTTACAGTGTACCGTGCACCAGGTCCTTATTCAGAATTTTTATCTGAATTCTCTGAGTTTTTATCAACTTTGGTTCTTAAAACAGATAAAGTAATTATCGTAGGTGACTTTAATATTCATGTTGACGATGATAAAAATAGCCTTACTGTTGCATTTAACTCTATATTAGATTCTGTTGGTTTTTGTCAGAGTGTAAATAAACCAACCCACTGCTATAATCACACTCTCGACCTTGTTCTGACTTATGGTATTGAAATTGAGCAACTATTAGTCGAACCGCATAATCCTGCTTTATCCGACCATTTCTTAGTAACTTTTGAAGTACTGTTACGAGACTACAAAGCATTAGTCAAAAGCTCCTGCAGCAGAAACCTATCTGTTAGTGCTATAGCCAAATTTAAGGAAGAGATTCCACCAATACTTAACTCGATAGCATGTCTGCATGTAAGGGAGGAAACTTATACAAAATGTACACCACCCCAAATTGATCATGTTGTTGATAGTGCTACAGATGCGCTGCGAATAAAATTAGACTCTGTTGCTCCTTTGAAAAAGAAGAAAATAAAACAAGATTAGCTCCATGGCTTAATGCTGAAACCCGCAAAATAAAGCAAAAGTCGAGACAACTTGAAAGGATATGGCGTTCCACTAAACTTGAAGAATCTCGTTTAATTTGGCATATTACTCTCAATGAATATAAGAAAGCACTGCATAAAGCGAGAGCAGCCTACTACTCTTCATTAATAGATGAGAATAAGAATAATGCAAGATTTCTTTTCAGCACTGTAGCCAGGCTGACAGAAAGCCACAGCTCGATTGAGCCTTCTATTCCCATAGCACTCAGTAGTAATGATTTTATGTGCTTTTTTAACGATAAAATTGTTACTCTTAGAAACAAAATTAATGACCTCTTGCCTTTGACCAGTATAGTGTTATCAACAGCTCCCGGAAACGTAAGTTCTAATATTACACTAGATAGTAAATTAGAATGCTTTTCAGCCATAAACCTTGAACAGCCATAAACCTCCTCTCAAAAATTCTTAAGAAAGCGGTCGCAAAACAGTTGTGTGATTACTTAAAAAACAATGATTTATTTGAAGCTTTTCAGTCTGGCTTTAGAACACATCATAGCACAGAGACAGCTCTGGTTAAAGTCACAAATGACATTCTAATAGCCTCTGACAAGGGACGTGTCTCTATTCTTGTTTTGCTCGATCTCAGTGCTGCATTTGATACTATCGACCATGATATCTTATTGCAAAGACTAGAGCACTTAGTTGGCATACAGGGAACTGCTTTAGACTGGTTTAGGTCCTATCTATCTGAACGCTCTCAGTTTGTACGTGTCAATGATGAATCTTCCACGCAAACCAAAGTTAGCCATGGAGTGCCACAGGGCTCAGTGCTCGGACCTATTTTGTTCACATTATATATGCTTCCGTTAGGCAATATTATAAGGAATCATTCTGTAAACTTTCATTGTTATGCGGATGATACTCAACTATATTTATCAATCAAGCCTGATGAAATTAATCATCTAAATAAAATTCAAGACTGCCTTAAGGACTTAAAAACGTGGATGACCTTAAACTTTTTGATGTTAAACACGACCAAAACTGAAGTTATTGTACTTGGCCCGAAGAATCTACGAAACAAATTATCTAAGGATATACTAACTATGGATGGCATTAATTTGGCCTCCAGTGAGACTGTAAGGAATCTTGGTGTTATATTTGATCAGGATTTATCCTTTAACGCCCACATAAAATCAATTTCAAGGACCGCCTACTTCCATCTACGTAACATTGCAAAAATCAGGCATATCTTGCCTCAAAATGATGCAGAGAAACTAGTCCATGCATTTGTTACTTCAAGGCTGGATTATTGTAACTCTTTAGTATCAGGGTGTACCAAGAAGTCAGTCAAGTCGCTTCAGCTGATTCAAAATGCTGCGGCTCGTGTACTAACCAGAGTTAGGAAAAGGGACCACATTACTCCTGTTCTGGCTGCCTTACACTGGCTCCCTATAGAACACAGGATAGAATTTAAAATTCTTCTTCTCGCCTACAAAGCCCTTAATGGGCAGGCGCCATCTTACCTTAAAGAACTCATTATACCCTACTGTCCTACTAGGGCATTGCGTTCCAAGAATGCAGGGTGTTGGTTGTTCCTAGAGTCTCTAAAAGTACAATGGGAGCCAGAGCCTTTTCTTATCAAGCTCCACATTTGTGGAATCAGCTTCCAGTTTGTGTTCGGGCGGCAGACACCCTATCCGTTTTTAAGAGTGCGCTTAAGACCTTCCTTTTTGATAAAGCTTATAGTTAGGGCTGATTAGATTCAGCCCCTAGTTTTGCTGATATAGGCTTAGTTTGTCGGGGGACATCTTACTTCTTCCTTCTCTCTGTCTATACCTGTGTACTCTCATGTTCCGATTAACCCAGCTTCCCCAAATGTCTTTCTTTTTGGTGTCTATATACGCCGGGATCCGGAGTCATGGATGATCCTGCGCTCCTCTATCCTGGATCGCGAGCCCTGGATCTTGAGTCGTGGCTGTGGTCCTGGATCATAGGTCCTGGATGGATATCCTCGTGGATTCATCTTCCTATTATACACACATGCATTTCCAAACATTTGGACTACCTATGTTGCAAATGTATTATCTTTTCAATTTACACACGGCATCTATTGCACGTCTGTCCGTCCTGGGAGAGGGATCCCTCCTCTGTTGCTCTCCCTGAGGTTTCTCCCATTTTTCCCTTTAAACTGTGGGTTTTCTTCGGAAGTTTTTCCTTGTACGATGTGAGGGTCTAAGGACAGAGGGTGTCGTATTGTCATACTGATATTTTGTACAAACTGTAAAGTCCACTGAGACAAATGTAACATTTGTGATATTGGGCTATATAAATAAACATTGATTGATTGATTGATTGATTGATAACAGATCCCCTGAAATGCGAATCTCAGATATTTCCTGTGTGGGTAATATACTGGGATGTGAAAATACGCATCTTTCAGGTCGACTGATGTAAACCAGTCGTCTTGTCGCACGAGCCGCAGCAGAGATGTGTGAGTGAGCATTCTGAACTTATATCTTTTTAGATATTTGTTCAGAGCCCTCAAATCAAGTATTGGCCGAATTCCGTTCCCTCCCCGTTTGGGAACGAGGAAGTACTTGGAATAGAAGCCGCCCTGACTCTGCTCGGCGGGTACAATAGATATAGCCCTCTTTTCTAGGAGTGAGAGAATCTCTCTCTCCAGAATATGGGCTGACTCTCCTCGGGCCTGCGAATGCAGAATGCCCGAGAAGCGAGGGGGGGTGACGGTGACTTGGAGTCTGTAGCTCCGTGTAACTGTCTTGAGAAACCCAAGCAGATGTCGTGAGCATCTCCCGCTGTATGCTCCTTAGAGCCAGCTGAGATGTCACGTCTCTTCCCCTCTGAGTCTCTATTTGTTGTGTTATGGGGCCCTCCAGTGTCTGATTACTGTGGTGCCCCATTTCGACAATCCCCACCGACACAGCGCATGCGTGTGGCGGTGGTGCCCTTATGGCTCCAGCCGGCACTGCGCATGCGCGTGACGGTGGTGCCTTCACAACCCCAGCCGGCACTGCGCATGCGCGTGACGGTGGTGCCTTCACAGCTCCAGCCGGCACTGCGCATGCGCGTGACGGTGGTGCCTTCACAGACTCCTCAATTGTCCGCCCTTTGAGAGAGGCCGTAGCTGCACTCAGAAGGGGAACAGTTGACGGACTGTTTATTGTTTTTATTGTTTTTCTTTTCATTTTTTCGAGCTGCGCCCTTGGCTCGAAGCCTGGATGCGTCAGCGGAAAATGTTTTATGACAGAAAAATCAATAAGTGTGTGACATGTGTTTATGCGGACTTGAGGATGGTGTTGAGGCATCTCTCGAGGCGGCGGGAACACATTTAGAGCTGGGGAACCGTAGACTTTCAGCTCTGTCACAGAGGGGAGAAGGAGGGGCTGTCACGCCGCTCGCTTCTTCTTCTTCGACTGCTGGCCGAAATTCTGGGTTGGCTGCGCCTGGGATGCAGCCGGAACCGGAGATTTTCTAGGCCAGCTCGCCCTCGTCCCCTGCCTGGGCTGGGGACGAGGGGCGGACTGCGACCTCTGCGTTTTCGGTATTTTGAACCGAGCAGGGTTCGGGGCAGCTTGGACGAAGGGCTGCCGCTGCGAAGGCAGCAGCTGGGCCCTTCGAGGGAGGCAGAGGTGTCTGCAATGTTCAAAACAACAGATAAAGCCAGAAATCTAGGTGTAGTCATGGACTCTGACCTGAGTTTCAACAGTCACATTAAAACTGTTACTAAATCAGCCTACTATCACCTAAAGAATATATCTAGGATTAAAAGACTAATGTAACAGCAGGATTTGGAAAAACTTGTCCATGCTTTTATCTTCAGTAGACTCGACTACTGCAATGGTGTCTTCACAGGTCTCACTAAAAAATCTATTAGGAAGCTTCAGCTGATTCAGAACGCCGCTGCTCGAGTCCTCACTAACACTAAGAAAGTGGATCACATCACTCCTGTTCTGAAGTCTTTACACTGGCTTCCTGTGTGTCAAAGAATAGATTTCAAAATACTGCTGCTGGTTTATAAAGCACTGAATGGTTTAGGCCCAAAATACATTTCTGACCTCCTGCTAAATTATGAACCATCCAGATCTCTCAGGTCTTCAGGGACTGGTCAGCTTTCTGTCCCCAGAGTCAGAACTAAACATGGTAAAGCAGCGTTCAGTTATTATGCTCCAAATATCTGGAACAAACTCCCAGAAACCTGCAGGTCCGCTGCAACTCTGACTACTTTTAAATCCAGGCTGAAGACTTTTCTTTTTGTCGCTGCTTTTAATTGAACTATTCATATCTTAGACTGCACTGTAACTTTGATCCATGTACTTTTTTCTTTTAATGTTTAATTGACTGCACTGTAACTTTTATCCATGTATTTTTTCTTTTAATGTTTATTTTCTTAGCTTTTCTTTTTAATGACTGATTTTAAATGCCATTTTCTTAATGTCTTTCATTTTTTGTAAAGCACTTTGAATTGCCTTGTGTTGAAAAGTGCTATATAAATAAACTTGCCTTGCCTTGCCTTGCCTTGCCTTGACGCTGACGTCAAGATCACCAGCCAATCAGGATTGGCGTAATGAGATTGATGCTTCTGTTTGCTCCGCGATGAGGTGCATCCCATAGTGAGACATCGAACGGAGTGTTATGAATGAGAACCATTATGTTTTACAGTATTTTTTTGAATGTGTAATAGTTTGTAGTTGGACAGAGCTTTTGAATACATTACTAAACACATGATGTCTCTTAAGGTATAAAAAAAGACTCTCTCTTTCTCTCTCTCTCTCTTTCTCTCTCTCTCTCTCACACACACACACACACACACACACACACACACACACACACACACACACACACACACACACACACACACACACACACACACACACACACACACACACACACACACTGATGTAGTTCCAGCCTACTGCCTGTCACAGTGCATGGATTTCAATGGAGCATACTCAACCATATTACCAACATCTGTCATGATGATTTGAGAAGAAAAAGCAGGTTCCTTCAACTAAAGTTGCTCTGAAAACATAAAATACTGCATGTGTGTGCAAGTGTGTATTATTTTATCCCTTGACAGTTATACAGTCCTGTGCTACCATCTACTGGAATAGACATGGAATTAAACCAGGTAATATTGCACTGAATTCTCAATTGGATTCAATAATTTGTAGTTGTATTCATTTATTGCATTATATTATGTATAATGCAATAAATTGATGTGTGTTTTGTCTTTTTGTGTGATATGGACCTTGAGTCTGGAATAAAGATTGGAATATAATATGTATGTTTCAACATGTATGTTTCAACATGTATGTTTACCATATCGCCACTATCAAACCTGGTGCCTGCAAACAACTCAACAAGCCAGCAAAATCATGTAGGCCCACACTTTTTGTCACGATCTGTCTGTGTTGTGTTTTGTCTTGTCTAGATCTGTCTTTGGTTTCCTGTCTGCGTTGTGTTTTGTCTTGTTTACATCTGTCTTTAGTTTCCTGTCTGTGTGTGTTCCCTCCTACCTGTTCCCTCCTACCTGTTTTCTTGATTGTGTTCACCTGGTGCCCCTGTGTTTTCTCCTCCCTCCTCACCTGTCTCTTGTTTCCTTGATTAGTCCTGTGTGTATTTAAGTTCTGTTTTTTCTGTCTGTCATTGTTGGTTCGTCTTTTGTTTGTGACTAAGTCTCCGGTGAGTGTTCTGTTTTGTCTTTATTTGTATCGAGTAGCCTTGAAATAAAGGAATTTTCAGTTTAAATCTGCATTTGGGTCCTGCCTGCTTCACACACCGCAACACTTTTTGGCTGACACTGAATGAGTTCCAGGAGATTTGACAAGAGTCGAGACATCTTTATATTTACCAGGGCAAAGTAACCACCTGTGATTTTAGATATGTTTGGATGGGATAAGTCAATGTTTCATATGGAAGCCTGTTTGCACTGCAGGAAAAAATAAATAAAAATCCGTTAAGTCAATATATTGACTTAGCTGTCTCCTTATATTGAGTTATATGTTTTTTCATTGAAACAATTGTGTCAAATACAGAATAAGGCACATACTGTAGACATCAATGTTCATCATATAAGCGGTACAACTTTATATTAAGGTACACAAATTAACCATCAACTAGTTGTTAATTAACATGCATATTGGCAGTATAATGGCTCTTTATTAGTCATTATAAAACACTTATTAATGCCTTATTCTACATGACCATATTCTACAAGTAATAAGCCATTAGTTGAGAGTTTTTCCTCAATAACCCTCTAATTAGTCCTTATTTATTGCAAGTAAGGAAGTTGTTGTACATGAGCTTTGGTCTTAATATGCTCTCCTCAATATTTCTAAATAACTCAAAATTAGGTATATCTAAGAATATGTTCCCTATTTTAAAGTGAAGTCTTGTTCATAACCAATAAGTTAGTAATTTGACTCTAATTGACCTGAACAGGTTCCCTATTCTAAAGTTGCCTCCTCTTCATACTTTGTAAATACATTATAGCACACAACTACTGAAATTAACCTCAACAGTACATGAACAAAGTAGGCTCACGTTGAAATATCTGTTTTATTAATGAACCACTATAGAGAGGTTCAGACACATACCAAAACATGTCAAGTTTCTCCAAGGCTGAGAACACATAATGCAGCCTGTACTTTTTAATAAAAACAGATTTTTACCAGAGTTTATGTATTTGTGATCATGTGTGACCTGCTTGTATGTACTTACACAATAGGTGTACTGTTCTCTCTATTTGTTGTACTGTCTCAGTGTGAACATCAATCAATCAATCAATGTTTATTTATATAGCCCAATATTACAAATGTTACATTTGTCTCAGTGGACTTCACAGTTTGTACAGAATATCAGTATGACAATACGACACCCTCTGTCCTTAGACCCTCACATCGTACAAGGAAAAACTTCCAGAGAAAACCCACAGTTTAAAGGGAAACATGGGAGAAACCTCAGGGAGAGCAACAGAGGAGGGATCCCTCTCCCAGGACGGACAGACGTGCAATAGATGCCGTGTGTAAATCGAAGAGATAATACATGATATAGCATAGGTAGACCAAATGTTTGGAAATGCATGTGTCTATAATAAGAAGATGAATCCACGAGGATGTCAACAAGCCTGTGGGAGCCATCAGGGAAGTAGTATGATGAGAGTCAGGCAGGACCGCAGAGACAGGTTCAGCCACGACTCGAAGTCCAGGACTCAGGATAGAGGATCCAGGACACAGGACCACAGCAACAGGATCAGCCATGACTCAGGATCCCGGCGTAGATATACACACCAAAAAGAAATGTGGGGGAAGCTGGGTTATTCGGAACATGAGAGTACACAGACAGACGGAAGGAAGAAGTAAGGTGTACCCTGACAGTCCAAGCCTATAGCAGCTAAACTAACGTGTCTACGTACATGCACTCCCTTAGGATAGGTTGAGGGATAAGGGGTAGCAAGTAAAAAGTAAGGAACAGAGGTGGAGCCACATAGATTACAGCCAGCCAGCCAAACTCTTTTGAGAGCCAGGGAATGAGCAGCCATGCTCCTTTATTGACTTTTTTGCAGTCCACTGACATGCAAACGGAGTGAAACTATAAAAAAAGAAGTTACAAGGCACTTAATGATCTCATACATGCAAGTGTAACATAGCCTATACAGATTACTTGTAGAATATGGTCATGTAGAATAAGGCATTAATAAGTGTTTAATAATGACTAATAAAGAGCCAATATACTGCTAATATGCATGTTAATTAACAACTAGTTGATGTTGAATTTGTGTACCTTAATATAAAGTTGTACTGCTTATATGATGAACATTGATGTCTATGTGCCTTATTCTGTCTATCTGATAGTGAACTGTAGCAGATATGACCGTTATCGTCCTCATGTGGCCAGTTTAGTCAATATATTGAGATAGCTAAGTCAATATATCGAGATAGTAAGTCAATATATTGAGATAGCTAAGTCAATATATTGAGATAGTAAGTCAATATATTGAGATAGCTAAGTCAATATATTGAGATAGTACGTCAATATATTGAGATAGCTAAGTCAATATATTGAGATAGTAAGTCAATATATTGAGATAGTAAGTCAATATATTGAGATAGCTAAGTCAATATATTGAGATAGTAAGTCAATATTGAGATAGCTAAGTCAATATATTGAGATAGTAAGTCAATATATTGAGATAGTAAGTCAATATTGAGATAGCTAAGTCAATATATTGACTTACAGGATTTTTTTTTTTTTTTTCCTGTGGCGCAAACAGGCTTCCATAGTTTCACCCCTAATTTAGAGGCACAAAGCACTACTTGCTGGCAACAGCAAAATAAAGTTTTTTGAGTAACTTTAAAAATGTTTCTGGATTTATTCATAACATTAAAAAACATCTTGCTTCTGATGATAATAATATTCTACGATTTAAAATCAATCGCTGGAACGGTTCAAATATGGTGTTTTAATTTGCTTAGTTTCAACCTGCCAATACAGTATGATGCCAAGCAGCTGCGAGATAATCCAATGAACCAAACCTCTGGTAAAAAAATTATCTGATTACACGTGGAGTGCAAGGTTCTCCAGAAACAAACTGGTTTCAGGATGTGAAGCATATTCCGACAGGGTTACCAATAATGAAAGCAGCAGAACAAGGTAAACTTGGTCAAGTTGGTCATGGCGGTGAAGTTAGTTAAAGGTTGGATAGTTGACAAACAAACTCTTCAGGTTCACAGACTGACGAACTGAGGACGGTTTGTTTACATCCACATTTCATTTAGAGACAATCAATGAATTAACGTTTGAATGACACAAAACCAGTAATATAGTTCCAATACCTCAGTCAGTGGTAACATTGAGTTATAATACAATTATAATGTGGCACACCTTTTTGATTAGGCTACTAATGTGTACTAACAGGACAAAACACAGGTCCTCTGCCTGTCAATCATTGATGATAAAGGAAACACGTGCATGAGTGTTTTCATTATTAGGAAACATGTTCGTTGTCAAAGCTTGTTAGCATATTGCTGTAATAACGCTCATATGCCGGAAGGGGGCAGTGTAGTTCCATAATGTTGCTAAGAGCGAGCTCTAATGGACCATGTTACTGTACACGCACTATACTTCATGAATTGAATAGAAAAGAATAGGGCTGCAACTCACATTTTTTAAAATTTCAGATCATTGATCAATTGTTGGTCTATTAAAATGTCAGAAAACAGTATTAAAAGTCATCCCAGTTTGTCAAAGTCAATGGTAATGTATTTTAATGTATTGTTGTTTCAGTTTCCAAAACCTAAAGATATGTTTAAAATGATATGATACAATTTCCAAAATAAATAAAATATAGCAGAGCAGAGACATTTCGATATTATTGTATGACATTTTGGCATGGAAAATTACCTGAATGACTATTTGATTGGATGACTAATCTAATAAAACAGAATCGATTTTTTTTTTTAAATGGGAAAAGTTCTAAATGATAACGTTTTTATATACCACCACCACCACCACTACTAATATGATTACTGCTAACAACAATCATTCTTATTTATGATACAAGTAATGAAGTAATATAGCAATTAATCAAGGCAGGTGATCTACTAAATTAGGATAATAACACGATTTACATTTATTTGGGTTATTACCCCCTCCTCTCCCCATAAACCGCTCCAAATTTGTCCTGCTCGCTGATTGGTGCGCGCTCTGATTGGTCTGCTCGATGATTGGCTGAAAGTTCCGTTCTCGGACAGTCAGTCGACGTAGTTTGTTTTCTCGCCTGCGGCTGAAGTTTGGACCGTGAGCCGCTGCTGAAGGCAATGTGGATATTGTATTCAGGATTTCATTTTATAGTGTGTGAACGGTAATCCAAACCTGCGGGAAAAGTAGATACAGTTTGGTATTTTTTCTCTTTTGCTTTTCGTCTTATCCCGGCTCTATGAGGGGTGTCCCTCGGAACGGTTTACATGCGGACTGTCAGAAATACTACAGCCTCACGTGTTTGAATTTAGCTTACATTTGATATATCTTTTTCTATATTAACTCGCATTTTCGCTCTCGGAGCCACAGCCTGTGCACACTTTGTCAAAGTCGACTTCATTCAAGACTTGTTGACTTGCGTTTCGGTGGCAGGCGTCTACTTACAGTACGTTTGTATTTTATTCTGGGTTTGAAAAGCGGATTAAGATATCGCAGTCATAAACTCATTGGAGAGGAGGTGAAGGATTGCTCGGCATGATATACGTGCAGGTCATCAGAGGGTAACACTGTGGAGATCTCGTCACTTTTTAAAGTAAGTAGCCTATGCCTTTATTTACAAACCAAGTCCCATTAATATCATGTATAGGCTACTGATGTCCTAATGCATATATGTTGCTCTTTAGAGTGAGTACAAACTTTCATGTTTACTTTGGTCTTTATTCTACAATTTAAGTTACTGAGACTTGTTTTGCCCACTAACAGTAAACGTCCAATATAGAGTTTAATTTACTTATTTCAATATAATAATGATAATAACTTATAGCGGAGCCCTTTAATTTTGCAATATCTCTTTAGAACAGTTATAACATAGTACAGCACATATGCACCATGTATTTCTACATGTATTAAGTACTTACAGTACTTTCACACAATACAATATGTTTTAAAAAGGGAAATTGAACATGCCATAATGCAGGTGAATGGGTGGGGTTATGATCTAGGTTTTTTTATTAATTGGCATACATTAATGATTTGATTTGATTTGAACAGTGATACATTTAAATTAATTATATCGCCAATCTAGAACATCATAATGCAAGCAATCACAGGTTTGGGGCTCACTTTCTTTTAAAGCACCATTGACTATTTAATATGAAACCACTTGCTTTCTTTGATTTTTATTGGACATTTTGGGAATAAAGATTGCTCATCCAGTTAGATAAGTACATACTTATTCACTTGAAAACATGACTAAACCTGACTTTGGTAGGGTGGAAATCTGCTCTTTGATAGCCACAAATCAAATCAATTATCCAGCACTTATAAGTGTGCAGTTTTTCTGGGGGAACTGAGACGCTGAGTTTGACAGATGCTGATCAAAGATACAACATGCGAAGAACTGAAATAAGATCTCATAAGGTTCACAAAAGAATTTATGTGGCGGAGAGATTAAAACCACTGTAAGGAGAGACATGTGGACAGGTGGACCGAATAAATCTCTAAGGAAAATAGTTTGACTTCGAGAAAAAAACGTGCCCTATAGCATTATGATGGATTTGTAGCGGTTTTCAGCCAGATGATGGACAACTTATTCTATTCTGACTACTGTGAACTCTTGTAGACCCAGATAAGGTTTAGAAGGTAAAAAGCAATATGAATGAATAGAGGAGATGAAGTAGAATTTTGGAAGTGAGTGTGTTTATTCCTTTATCTCCTATTAAACGTCTAACTTTTAGAAAACTTAATACAGGGAGATTTTAAAACATCTGGATATAGGAAAGAAACACACACATATCTCTCAGTTTGGTTTAGGAACAAAAAGCCTATGTGATGACTTTCCTTTATTGAGGAATTATTTTCTACAAAGATGCTCCTAGTTATTGTCTGAAGTTTAAGGCAGTTTTTTTTTTACAATAATGCTCACCAGCTATGAGTCAATTGGAAGTTTGTATTCCTTGCCACAGCAGCTATTTTGACATAAAGTCATAAAGTAAACAACTCATTAGTGAAATAATAAGTTTGGCTCGTAGATTTTTTAGAAATGAATAGACTCTTGCAGTTTTGATTTACTGTATTTACACTGATGTAATGTGAAGATTAAAATGCATGTTCTACTAATTACTCAGTATCTCCTTAATAAAGATATATCACCTGTAATCTTTTCAAAATGCAACTTCAAGAAACTTCATTTCCTTTTATTTAAAGAAGCTGATCGTTCTTCCTGAAAATTAAACCTAAATGGATCTTCTCTGGGTCTTCCTGCTGCTGGAGGTGTTTCTGACGTCCGCTGCTGCCAGGGGTGAGTAACAGAAGCCCTGATTTCCACTGACACTCGGAGCATTACAGTCATCCATGCCAGCAGTAAGATAAATCACGCCCGCTGACATGACTCAGTGGCGGCACTTGTAAAAGTGTCTTCCAAAAGTTCAGCCGGAGTCATTTTTCCGTAGTTACATTTACTATTTTTGCATTCTTGCTGTCACACTGCTGTTCTAAAGTCAGGAGGACGGTAGCAGGAGTGTCTCTGTCTTTTTCCTCTTTCCGTCACCTGGACGTTGATAGTATGCTTTGTAAAACATTGTGCTTTTTAAGCATTTATATACATTGGGTCTTTCTGCATTGATACATTTGCTCAGATATTGGAATATCTGCAGATATTTGTCCTTGGTTGAACTTTACTCAATGAATGCCTTTGCTCTTTGGATAGTCAGTGAACCTTTGACTTCGGCTGCTATTCAGTCACTGTCAAGTATTCTTGCACCCGCCTGGGACTTTCACATTTGTAGTGTGGTTTTCTACATCCTGCTTATTTAGCAAAGATGCTACCTTGTTGGCTGTGTGGTACAATTCAGTATTTCTATTCTAAATTGAAAAGCCCCACAGGGGACTTCAGTGGCCAGGGTCAGTCACAGAGCAGTATCCTCGGTACTTGGCATGATACTTTGTTTCTTTAATTGAAACTAAAACAAAAAGCTACAGAAGCTGTACATAGATGAGAACAAAACCCAGCCTGCAGGCTTAATGGGCAGACTGTCGCCGTGCTAGCGCCCGCTCCCGAGATCACGCCAATGATGAGTTTTCAGCGGGAAGAAAGCAGCATTCAGCGAGGCGAGGCGGAGCCAGCGTGCAGACACGGGGCCGAAAGTAAACACAGGCCCATAGACCGCAAAGAGATGAGATTAGATTAGCCTATTAGGGATGTTTGCTGTGCAATGCTACAGCATTTACTCCCCCTCACCGCCTGCAGTTTGTCATTGAAACCAGGGCAGGCTGCAGAGAGAGACAGAAGAAGGGGGTGCAGGGGAGGCAAGAGGAGAGAGATGGAAAGAAAAAGGACTCTGGACATTAGACTGGAGTCATATTTGATGAAGGAGGGAAAGGAAAAGAGGAACTAGAGGGAAGAGTGAGGAAGGAAGGAATGGACAAGGGAAGGAAACAGATTATAGGAAGGGGTGTGAGAGAGAGGACAGGAGAGCATGGAGAGGACAGAGGGGACAAAATGCTCTAATTTACCTATTAGGAGCTATGTTCTCCTTTATCTGTGATTGGCTGGACTCGGGTTGCCGGACAGATCTAATCTCTTTGTGAAAATGTAAAGATCTATCTAAAGCTACTGTGAAATGTTGAAGAAAACATTTCTCTTCGGTTCCATGTTTGCCAAATGTAGTATTGTGTTTTGTTATCTGTGTTGTTATCTGTTACAATGACTGAAGACTATAAAGTGGCAGGCCAAAGGCATTTATACAGGATGCGTGTGGAGTGGGACGCTGGGCTTTAGTGGCCTTGTGGTCTGAGGTTCATACCATGTAATTGTGAATTTGTGGTTTTTGTATTCGAGTAATGCAGGAAGTCATCTGTTCTCTGTCTGTATCTCGTCTCAAAGTTTAATGTTTAACAGAAAAGCTGAATAATCTGATAAAAGAATGCAGGAAATTGCAGATTTTTTACCGATTTTGTAAAAAGCAGGAGTTTGATCTTTGATTATTTGAGGCAAACTCAACCAAATCCTGCAAGATTTACCTGCAATTATCCCCTGGATTGAATTTGATATACATTAAACAATTCAAGGTAGTCGATGTTAAGCAAAATCAATGTGTTAGTCCAACAAGCTTGCAGGCAGTAAAGGGCATCTGCCAGTGGCCCCAGTGCAAAAGCTGTCAGGGAACAACTCAGAAACAAGCAAGTCTGCAGTATATCACTTAAGCTGGAAAAAAGCTTATATCAAATCGACCAAAAACTGTAAATAAGACAGCCTTTGGAACGGTAAACAATATATGATTTACAACTGTTACCAGTTATTCGCTGTCATTTGGGAAGGAAAAATATACTTAAGTTACTGAAGAATTAATTCAGAACAGTTTTACAGATGAAATGGGTACAACATGTTATACGACAGTGGACAAATCAAATAGAAGCTAATGAGGACAAGCCTCCTCTCATAGTCCTCCCCTTGTCCTGTTCTCCACTGCACTCTAAGAAATGACTTACAGAAACAGTTTTATTAGGGATTTGGTAACTACTGATGTGTCCCAGAGTAACATGCATACTGGAGAGGGGTTACTCAGGGCAACTGTGTAAACAATGAACAATAAATAGCTAAATATCATAAGACGCATTTGGACATGATTTGAAAACATGAACTCTTTTGTGGCGTTATCTCGTCTCTGCAACCGCTTTTGCACACACTGCATTCAGTCACAATAAATATAATTCTGCTACTGTTTAAATCCAGAGAGTACTCTCCAATAACTTCTTTATAATTGCACTAAAATACTGCAGTGTGACTCAAGCCTTAAAGAAAGAGCAAAAAATAATTCCTTTAATGATTGGATGCGAGAAAGGCCAAATGTAAAATAGATTTGTTATAACTTATAAGTTACTTCTCCCTGGGTGTTTTGGGAGTCTGTGAGTGCTGAGCATCAGATGGCACTGAAGGCAGTTTTCCACTGCGTGTGCCGATCAGCGAATGTAAGCAGGAACAGTGGGAATGCTAAAAGCTTTGTTGGATCTCTGCAGATGAAGAGAAAAAATAAGAGATTGAGGGCTGGAACAGGACAGAACGAGTGGAAGAGATATAGATAAAGAGAGGAAAAGGGAAGCCAAAGAGAAGGAACAGGATGCAGACAGAGATTAGCCTCCAGATAGGAACAGAAAGATAAAGACGCAACATTTATGCCCCTTATTACAGCAGAGAGTCACATAAACCACACACACCAGAGGCTTACACAACCCTGCTGTGTGAACCAGTGTCTGGGCCTCTGTGTGCATGTGTGTGTGCGTGTGTGTGGCTGAGCATGAGACTGAGCAGCTGAGAGATTAGCATTCTCCGCTGTTAGCTGAACAACATTGAGCTTGAATGCAGAGGTCATAGACTAGCAGTAGGCCAAAGCATTGTGGGCTACCTGCAACTCCAGACAGAGGTATGCAGCATTTCCACCGCATGGTAGAGTACCAATCCACTCAACTTGCTTGGCACAGTTCATTTTTGGGGATTACTAATTGTGAAAGTTGTGGATATTACCTCATACCTTATTATTTTTCACCTCTGTCAGGGTTCTAAAGAAGTATCACTTTTAGAAGCTGCAGACTGATTGGTCAGATAGATGTCCCTTGCGAGACATGGTATGCTGTGTCCTGCAAAACAATCCCATTATAAATGACAAAACTACCATCTTTACCATCTACAATCTCTTTCACTTAACAGAGATTTATAAATTGGTATCCCGCAAACATCAGTCTATTAGGTGGCAAATGCAAGGATCTATTCTTGAGGATGATGTCAGGGAAATTTCATTATGATCGTCCCACTTCATTAAGTGCAAATTAAATCTTGATATGTAGCTCAATAATTGGATGCCTGTGAACAATGTGCCGTTCTTATACTATTTACACTGAATAGTTTTTCATCCGAGAAAATGTTCCATTTCTCTTTCTTTAACATCATATGCAATTTTAGCTTGCCGTAAAGCCAAATCACAATATTGCACCAACAAGTACAGCTTCCAGGACATTTTTCTCTATTTTCCAAATCAACCCGAAATCTATCAATCAATCAATCAATGTTTATTTATATAGCCCAATATCACAAATGTTACATTTGTCTCAGTGGACTTCACAGTTTGTACAGAATATCAGTATGACAATACGACACCCTCTGTCCTTAGACCCTCACATCGTACAAGGAAAAACTTCCAGAGAAAACCCACAGTTTAAAGGGAAAAATCTAAAAAACCCGAAATCTAAATACCTTTACCTCCGTTCTGTCTCTGGGCCGATGATAATGGAGGTGGTTTGTGGGGATTGAAATACCAAATAACATAAGACATTGCATTGCACAGATTAAAAGTTGTTTATTTCTCAGTGGTTTTGTTTCTGTTTGCCATCTCACACACAAACATACATTAACTGTGAATGTGATGTGAAATGCCAAGTGTATGTCAGATGGTTATCAGCATGATGGTATTTATGTAAACCAAACAACTGCAACAGTTTGGATAATAATTATAATGTAATTATTGAAGTTACTCCAGGACAGATTTTAATGTTGTCTCCGCCACAACCTACAGCAAGTATATCACATCCATCATGTCTGCCTCTTCTACACTAATCCTTTGAAGCAGATTCAGAAAAGAAAGCATATACCAAAAAGTTAGATGATAAATGTGGGTTTGTGTGCATTGTCTAAACAATGACATGTGTTCCATTAGACCACCCATTTCAGAGGGAGTGAGAGGAAAAAGATGAGAGGGTTCACTTGTTGTATTACCAAGTGTAAAGAGCCACAAACACATTAAAAATCCATCGTCACTTTATCGAAGCTGCCAAAAAACAGAGATGCACCAAAGAAACAGAGAGACAAGAGAGCATCGTCTCTGCAAACAGTGCAGAGTGTAAACAGCCGATACACACATGCTGAAAACATATACAACTAGAAGATGCTAGCCATAAATATGACCTAACACATGTAAGCACACACACACACAAACCCACAACCACACACACACACATAGCCCACAATCACTTAACAACCTCCTGTCCCACACACTCATTACTGAGGAATGTAATTAGCATGCTAACACTAACAATGATGGGTAGGAGAGAATTGTGGTTAGGTAAAAAGCGCTGGAGGAGGAGGCACACAGTCATCGGAGAAGCTATGGATAGTAGAGTTTTAAGCTTTTGTAAAAGTAAGGCGACTTCCTATGAAGACGCTCAGTAAATAGGAGAGGTGTCCGTGGTTTCAGATAACTGTTCCGTCTCTAATTTTCCCTGTTCCATTTACCTGCTTGGACATCAAGCTAAATCGTTTCTGCATATTGTCGGTGTTTCTCAATGTCGAGTATGCTTGCTTGGTAGCACGTGTCTTCCGAGTCACTTGCTTCAGAAGCGAGGCAAGAATACTTCCTGGCATTCGGAAAACAAAGAGTGGAACAGGCGAGCAAGTGTGCAGGTGTGCGTCATATGAGAGGCCTTACATTTTCCGCCATAGATTTGGGGAAATTGGTCCGTGCGCAAAGCATTGTGGGGATTTTAAGACCGCGGAGTCTACACATGTGCAGCCTCGAAATTTCTCGCTTCGAAGTACGCCGGGCTCGGTAGAATTCCAAGTATGCTGGACTTTGGAACAGTCCTTCGGCGGCACTCAATGACGTAGTATGCTTGAAATAGTGGCTCTGGAGCAGCTTTACTCGACATTGAGAAACACCCTGGGAGTAGTTTCCAACTTGCAGGGATCAGGGAGAAGTAGTGGAGAAAGAGCTGAAGTACTAAAAACAGATGAAGGCGCACATTACTGATGACTGAAATGTGTTGTTGATACATGTATGCTCAGAGTGTTTCAGTTTCAAAAGCAATGGCCGTGGTTACACAGAACGTCATTTAACAAGGAGTTATAGGTGACCAATAAATAAAAAGGGTTAATATTTAATGAATGA
The DNA here is from genome assembly GCF_902827175.1 of Gymnodraco acuticeps. Classification (NCBI taxonomy): domain Eukaryota; kingdom Metazoa; phylum Chordata; class Actinopteri; order Perciformes; family Bathydraconidae; genus Gymnodraco; species Gymnodraco acuticeps. Next base: position 401,827 of record NW_022992275.1, read on the forward strand.
TGTTATTTTATGCTTAAACTACATTCATGTGTAGTTCCTCCACACACTGTGTTCGGTACTGATTAACCATGATATTAGATGTTGTGATAAAGTCCACTGTGGTATTTGTGGCAGGCATCTGCCTCTCTTCATGTGAAGAAAGGAGGAGAGCATCTTGATTCCTCATAGAGTTAACAACTGCATACCGCAGACAGATGCTTCAAACACACTGCTTCACCTCATTGTAAACAGGCACACTTTATAGACTTACGTCAGTAAATCCCCTCCATCCTCACTCTTGTTTGTTAAGCATGCAAAGCGTCCTAAGTCACAGCTAACTATCGTAAATACCATTTGACATGCTGATAACCATTATACGGCCTGATGGGCATCTGCCCGCCAGACGCAGGTTTGTAGAAAGAAATGCATCCAGAAGGGGGGAACTTTCCTCAGCATTCACAGATGAGGGTTTTGATGTACAATATGTTTCAGTTAGTGAAGAACTGAATCTAAAACTTGTCTTTGACCTTGTTTTAGATTAGCTTAAGATTGAATGAAAAAAGGAAATTAATAAGTATTTCAGGGTGACTCTATTATAATGATTCATTTATTATTTCTAAATGGTCAATGTGTTAATTGTGTGCTTTGAATGTGAGAAACGTGTCTCTCAATTACACGGTGATTAACAGACAAAGGGAAGCTTCAAAGGACACAGATGACTCTTCCAGTTCCTCTTGTTAAATCCTAATGCAAGAGCCAAATGTTGTCTATTTGACTGTTTGGATAGAGCTGTGGCTAACAGAACAACGTTAAATTAGAAATTAGAGAATGATTCTCACATAAAAAACATATTCTTTGTTATTCTATTGTCAATTGTACATTTAGTTTGAATAGAGTTTGACTTTGAAGAGTTATTTTTTTTATATCGACAGTCTGAGTGATGTGGGATTTTCCGCTTATGTTCTTGTTAGAAACGGTTTAAAAAGCCAGCATTACCTACACGTATCTATGTCTGTGTTCGACTCCAAAAGATATTAAGCAACTGTGACATGAACCCATTTGCAGGGACCGTAAGGAGCAGCCTCTCTCCCCCCCCACAACCCACCTCTGCTTCCCCTGATCTCCTTTAGAGTTTTACGGGTGCCTGTTAATGTTAAAGGCTATTAGCCCACATTTAGATAAAGTCAATGTTTGCTTTGACTCTGCTAATGGTGGGGTGGTAATGGGGCTGTCTGGACGCTCTCTGTGGGGGTTGACAGCGTGTCGCATGGATGTGAAAATGTGATGCGTGTTTGTAGAGGGGGTGCAGCAGAGAGGAGAGCAACAGGAGAAGATTAGATAGCAAAAGAAGGCATTGTGGAGAGAAATAGTCAGAGACAAAGAAAGAGATGTTAAAGAACAATGGCACTTTGACATCAGTTTACCCTCTATCCCCCCTTTAGGGAATATAGAAGGCTGTTAAAATCCTCTTGTGCCACACCATATATGTTTGCTATATGATGTTTACATTGAGTTAAATATAGAACCTTTAGACTATGCTTTTATGGCTGCACCATGCATTCAATTGGGAATGTTCTTGTCATTTGAAGCATATCTTCCTACATATTTCCCCAAGATTCATCTCTACATATATTTGGCATGTATGGAAACTGTGTGAGCTCCAATAGAGTAAATGAAGGTATTTTTGTTTGAAGAGTGTTTGACTGCACAGCATGAGTTTATACTGATAAAGTAAAGAGACGTTCCCAAAGTCAAACTGAAGATTGATAAGGAACAGATTGGGAGAACTGATTGCTGTACTTAAATCACAGCATATATGCATACTGCTGTAGGTACACGCAGAGACAGTATGAGCTTATCTTATTGCATATATATATATATTGCAGGGGTAAATTGTTTTCATTGGGACATTAGAATGATATTTAGGGAGGAGAGGAGATGCATCTGAGTTTAGACAAAGCACGTTTCTTACATTGTGGTTGTATTCATGGTCATCGTAGTAGCAGGTAGTTGAGGATGACTTTGTATGAGCTCCTTGTTTGAATGTGTCATTTTACTTATGTCAAAGTTTCTTTGTGTTCTCCCTCTTACTCTGTTTCTTCCCAGCTTCTCTCTGTCTCTCCTACATAGTGCAGTATTGTGTGGGTCGTGGCGCCACAGTGCTGTATTGTGGTCTCAGTGGGGTTGGGGTATGTTTGGTCAATGCTACAGCACCGCGGGTCAGAGGTCAGCCAGTGGATCGGGGGGGGTCAGGGAGTGTGTGCGTAGCTTTTGTGCTAGCCTGCGTGGGTACGTTTGTGCGTGTGTGTGTGAGGTAGGGTCAGAGAAAGCACATGCCAGCACCAGAGGAGACTGTAATAACACACCAGGAGCCCCACAGGACAACACACACTGCTTTCACTCCTTTATCTCCCCTCTGTCTCCGTTCAGTAACCTCCCTGACATGGGGTCAGAAACAGAATTAACAAACATCCATTAATACATTAAATCCAGCTTTTATGAAGATACTGACTACATTGTTAGTGTTAACACTTAAATGTAAGAGAGTAACAATACCATGAGGTATGTGTGTTTTAAAGCTGTAATATCTCATTCATTTAAAAAAGAAAAGTAGTTTTTTGATTTAGCATCATGAACACATGTATTATATCAGAGGGAGAACTTATTGACATAATATAATACGTAAATGGACAAAGACACACCTACTTAAATGTAGTCTGGTCAGTATTGGCAACACAGAAACAAATTAAGTTATCAATTATAGTTATTATGTGACTATCTGTGTGTGTGTGTGTGTGTGTGTGTGTGTGTGTGTGTGTGTGTGTGTGTGTGTGTGTGTGTGTGTGGCACGAGCCATTTTGTGTGCGTGCGCGCGCGAGAGAGAGAGCGCGCACTGGTACCGGAGATCGTTGTTGTTAGCATCTGGTGCTAGCTAGCTACTCTAATGGATATAAGGAGCTGTTTCCACAACAAGGTGAAGGGAAAGTCCTCTCCTGTCAGACTGAGAGACTCAGGTGAGGTAAAGGACTCTCTGAGTGTTTAGATAGTTAACTTTAGTCTAAGTTATCTCAGTGGGTCTCAAATGGTTTGGTCACGATTAATGTAAACAAGTATTTCCGAGGCATACGACACGTGTATATGATCATTATAGGTATAAACAAATAAGAGAATAAATGAAAAACAGGTAGGCTATGAAATACAATATTACAGTAAAACAAATATACCGTTTAAAAGGGGAGTTATTTGTAAAATACCCTTAAAGAAATAGAAAATGTGTTTACAGTTCTGTTTCATATGGGTGTTGAGAGATGAGATCTCTTAACTTTGCTCTCAAAGTGCACCAGATTGATGCATTTAACTTCAATATTTAAAAACATTTAAACTTCATTGTAAGAGTCATGGGTACACTGTGTATGTGCGAATGTTGCAGTAGAACATTCCACTGTAGCGACCGGTACATTAATTGGAAACCCTAAATGTTTGAGCACCCTCTATGAAACGTCAAGCTACCCCACAGCACCCCCAAAATGAAATCTCTGGTGCCGCCACTGAAGGGCTACTATTCAACCTCTACCCTAACATCCAACAGATGATTTAGTTCTCCATCTAAATGTGAATCCAGTGAAATAGTGTTCCATGTTACTTTGGATTATCAATAGACTATTTTCTTTGAAACAAGAACATTTGAAACAAGAGAGAAACACAGTCCACAGGGAGGTCTTTACGGGTGTCATGGCGCTAATTGTCTGTACTCTGCTGCCTTTACATCATCTCTCTCTGATCTGTCTATTCTCTCTGTCATTCTCTATCTCGCTCTCTGACAATTTAATTCCTCTACCACTTTCTTTGTCTCTGCTGGTTTCTCTCTGCCTTGTCTACCCTTCAATCAGACTTTTTCCAACCTCCTTAACCCCCACCTACCACACACACACACACACACACACACACACACACACACACACACACACACACACACACGTACACACTGTCTCCAGCTGTTTTTCCTGATGGCCTTACAAATGAGATGTTGAAAGGTGATCGCTGGGACAGGAGACACAGACTCTTGTTTTCTTTGGGCTTGGGTCTGTCAGATTGGGTCTGGTTGAGGGTGATACAGCACTATGGCAGCTGTGTGTGTGTGTGTGTGTGTGTGTGTGTGTGTGTGTGTGTGTGTGTGTGTGTGTGTGTGTGTGTGTGTGTGTGTGTGTGTGTGTGTGTGTGTGTGTGTGTGTGTGTGTGTGTGTGTGTGTGTGTGTGTGGTGTGTGTGTGTGTGTGTGTGTGTGTGTGTGTGTGTGTGTGTGTGGTGTGTGTGTGTGTGTGTGTGTGTGTGTGTGTGTTATTTACTGTGATAGACAGAAAGACAGGAGAAAAAGGTTACCCTAAACCAGAAAAATACCACCACTATGACCTCAGTCTGAAATGTGATTGACATGTTATGGACAGTTGGGCACGCTCTCTGTCCTTGGTAGTTTATCAGACATACAGATGACCTTTGACAGGAAGTGGAGTCTGATCAGGGCCAGGAAGTTAAGGCAGACAGCTTTAGGAAATAGTTTTTGTAAGCTGTAGATTCTAGCTATGACATATTGTGCTTGTTAAGTTGTGCTCTTTGTCATGCCAAAGGATGAGAAAGAGCCTTTTGGGGTGCAAAACCAAGTTGTAGATATATATTATGCATCGTCATAAATTACTATATAAACATTTTTAAAGTTTAGGTTGTTTTTGATTTTTTTTTTACTTCTAAGGAAAAAGTTGTCTCAGGTTTTTAATTGCTAGCATGTGCGCTAGTAGAGATAGCATAAGTTATGTTAAAGAGCCTGTGACAGCATCCCAACAACTGTTGTGCAATGAAATATTGGGCTACTAGTAATCTCGAACCGTCAGTTTAAAAAAGAAAAAGCGATACCGTTCCGTTAAATATCAATAATTTCGGAACGCTTCACTGTGCGGCGAGAGAGCCAAACACGGACAAAGTGTGTTGTCATGCGTAGAAATTGTGAATTACTGAGTTTAGGCACGTTAATAACGTTTTAATGAAGTTGACTACAGTATATTCATATTTGTCAGTGCTTTCATCTCAATTCGGCGAACATAAACATAAATGATCGTGGTGAAGATGATGATTACATTAGGATTACAAATCGGTAGTGAGAGCTGCTGAATTTCCTCCCGTAGGATGTGATATAAAAACAAATCGATTATTTTTGTAGTTGTAAACTCAAGTGGATGAAACTACATTTATTAGTGCTTTCATGTCAATTCGGCGAACATATGATACATTAAATGATCGTGAGAATGATGATTAAAAATCGTTTGTTTGAGCCGGTCTGCATTTCCTGATGAGAAAACAAACCGATGCTTTTTGTAGTTGTAGTACACCAACATGGATTAATTGGATAAAATGCACGGATTATTATTATTATTATTATTCCCACTCCGATCGGGACACTAGGTCCACCGTTTCCCCGCAGCTAGGCTCCCCCCGTTGACAGTTTACGTGGGCTGGGTGCAGTCGCGGACTGGCCATCGGGACGAATCCCGATGGCCGGTACCGAAGTGGGCCGGTCGGATAAGTCACTAGCACATCCCCCATAGGCGGCGCGTGAGGCTCAGGTTTGGGAAGGCTAAATAACTTTTTTTACCTGACGCTGCCCGCCTCCGGCATCTATAGAAAAGAGATCAACTCAGTGTGCGGAGTTTAAATCTCTCAAGTCATATTACAGGATAAAGGAAATACAGTTTAAACTGCCGTAGGCCTATGCAGAGAAGACGCCGACGTGTCGCACTTATCATTCATATTACATCATCAATCAGATCATCGATCATATAATATCATAATATATCATATATTCCCTTATCTGCCGTATCTGGCCGTGCAACACTTACAGTGTCACATACTGTATGCAGAAGTATTATTTTTAGCAACACATTATGTTGACGAAACACTCGAGTCAAATGTAATTAAAGTCAGATCCACTCGTGTCTTAGACGTGAACGCGCTCTCAGCTGGTGAGAGAAACCCTGGCTTGATTTACCGAGTTGATAACCAGCGTCGACTCGTAGGACCGCTTAGCGAGATCTCGTTTGTTAGTTTGTTGTTGTTAGTTTGTTTGTTACTCAAACATATCCAGGGCAGAGGCTCTGATCTAGGGTCTGTTGAACTGGCTTCGTAGTACAGGGCACAGGTGGCTGGCAGCGCTAATGTCAAAGACACACACATTGCATTATATTTGTATTTTACCAGGATGCAGTGACACAAATATTTACATATTTACATTTACTATCTACAGCACCCGCCGCCCCTGACATCCCCCACTCCCCCCGTTGACAATTTACTAGCGGTACCGAAGTGGGCCGGTCGAGAGTCCCGGGATGATTTTTAGTCCCATTCCACCACATGACCGTATTATCGCCCATATTGACGCACCTAATTCCTAAACTTCTAACAGATACAACATAAACCGATCCTTCAGCCTCATATGAGCTCTCAGACACGTTCAAAATTAAACTGTCTGAGCTGTCTGAGCTTGCTGCTGTGTGCACCATCTTGCGTTTACATGCAGATGCTGGGATCCTGAACGGTGCAGCTGGAGCGCTGTGCCCGCAATGACGTCACACGTAATTTGGCGGGACTTGAAGAATCCCCGAGCAGATCCAGGAAATGGTCAACATTGAAGGGCAGATTAATGGTTATCAAAGTACACATATCCAAAATCAGTTCAGTAACGGTTTTCAAGGGGACCATATTTACTCAAATTGATGGGTTTGGATGATGGGGGAAACTCGTGTCACAGGCTCTTTAAGTATGAAGTAGGCAATAGTTGTGAACGGAGCATTGCAATGTTTATATCGTTTATTGGTCGATGAAAGATGCTACAACTTCCCAAGACACACACACACACCAAGTTCCCTTCCTTGCAACCTGCTGATTAAAGTGAAGAGGTTAGCCCCGACAACAGTGATCATACAACACTGGCTCAGGCCCACTTAAGGTAGACTTGCTACTCTCATTGTAGTGACAGAGCGATCCTCCGACACACATGAGGGGACACAAACGCACTCGTCTGTCTCCCAGTGCCAGCTGTCCATGTGGAATCCATACTGCAGCGGGAATGTGAGAGGACTGTGAGAGATGTGGGGGTGGGTTCTGCAAGATGGGAACTCAAGGGGACATATACACTGGTGACTGTGCCTTTGTGGCTAGACGATCAATTTGTTATTGTCTCCACAATAATATTGTATCTAAGAATAAAAGATGTCCAAGATTAACATTAATACATTTTGTCAGATTTAACATAATTTGCCATCTTTGGCCGACCAGCATCCCAAATTCCATTGTCGGAAAGGTGTGGGAGAAAATATCCTCTGTTGGCATTTACTGATGCCTTAAGTCTGTTTTTTAGGATTTGTACATTTAGCTTTACATCAAGTGAAATTCACTGGAAGTGCCCGTCTTAAAAAATGTGTGGCTTGGCTTTAAACTTGTTGAATCTGTCTGTAAAAACGGATTTATGTTTTTCAGGTTTTCCATTCATTTGTATAAGTCCCATTAGCGGGAACTCAATACCGCAATACCTTTAGGGAAAAAGTGTGCTTTGACTCAAGGATCAACTGATTAAATTATATTGATCAAAGGCCATGCCAATTCCACACAGATGCCTAGATTTATAAAAATACGAAATGCTTTGGACGGACATGGAAAAATAGTTTTTGGATATAACATTTGAGGAGGTCGTTCTTATTTTAATCTAAGAAATGTGGCTGTGCAGATAGTGAAACAATTGACCTGATTTTAAAGTTGTCTATTTGGTTTCGTTGTTGTTTTGCACATGTCTTTCTAAATAGTTTTGACTATGAAAAAACTAAAATATATTTAATGCCACGAAAACTCTTACACTGAGCTAGAACTCCTGCTCATAGACAAAAGTCAAGAGTTCATAACTCTGAAGACAGAGTGTTCTGACACAATGTGGTACAACTCTTTCAGGATTTCACAAGCAGCCAAAGTAGACAGTGCATTCGGTGTTGATTATTATTAATAATTAGAGAAGCAACAGAGAATAGCATGCGTGGCATTTCTTGCATAATTCCTAAAGTAACAGGCAAAACATTGAGCAGATCCGTATAAAAATAAAGAACAGAGTTTCTCCAGACGTTTGGATACAGCCGCAGTGAAACAACCGGGAACATTAATCCCCTGCCAGTAAGCACACAGTGCTGACGTCCAGCTGAAAGCCTGCACACCGGTTAACTGTGTTGATTATTTCCCACTACATGGCCCTTCATCACATTGGTCAGCTCAGCATACGTATTATCCCCAGCTAATCCCACTGTTGTGCTGGCACCATTATCACACAGGGACACAATGGGCCTATTCTTCCACACGTAATTAACAAAGATACTTATGGGCTGCTTTCTGGGAATTAACTGTTGTGTTGTCGCAGCTTTAGCGAAGGTGGTGAGATGTGGTGGAAAAAGGAGAAGGTGGGGGAAAAGGAAAGCTCTCAGATCAGCTGTGTAGTGGAGGTTTAACAGTTTGGGTGTATTGGTTTAGTTTAGATACAACTATACAACTTTTTTATGAGGACGATACCGTTATGTACTGTGCAGGTCCCTCGATTAACGAGGCTGTTGTTAAATTACAGGCTGTTTTTAACATTATTCAGGCTCAGCTCTCTGAGCTTAAGCTTCTTTTAAATGTGGATAAAACCAAGGTAATGCTCTTTTCTAAAGCTAAAGCTAAAAAATACACCGGAGACTGCTTTGGATATTGTAACTACGCAAGGAATACAACTTGAAGTGGTTACCTGTTACAAATACCTGGGTATCTGGCTTGATGATTGTCTCACTTTTAAATGTCATGTAAATAACCTGCTTAAAAAGCTGAGGGTTAGGCTAGGTTTCTTTTACAGAAATAAGTCCTGTTTCTCGCTTGAGGCCAGGAAAAGGCTAGTCACTGTGACCTTTTTACCTGTGCTGGACTATGGTGATTTGATTTGTTATATATGAATGCACCTGCCCATTGCCTGGTCAAGTTAGATGCTGCGTATCACAGTGCACTGAGATTTTTGACAAATTGTAAAGCACTTACGCATCACTGTACCCTGTATACCAAGGCGGTTTTGCCATCACTTACTGTACGGAGGCTCAGTCACTGGTACTTTTTCATTTACAAAGCCATGTTGGATAAACTACCATCTTATATCTGCTCCCTGATCTCTCTGCGAATTGAAAGTACTTATTGCCTGAGATCGCATGCTGTGGTTTTATTAAATGTGCCAAGTGCTAGGACTGTCTTAGGGAAGAAAGCTTTTAGATGTGCAGCTCCACTAACTTGGAACAGTCTGCAAAAAGAATGGAAAATTACCAAGCTAGTACCACTACATGTTTTTAAAGCTCGGTTGGATGCTACACAATCAGATGCTGTTGGTACCTGTACATGTGATTAAATATGTAAATTGTAATCCCTGTACATTTTGCTGTATGATGTCCTTTTGTTGTTCTGTTGTTTATGTTTGTATGTCTTCTTGTGGAACCTACTGCTGCAGGTCTCCCTTGAAAAAGAGATCATTGATCTCAATGGGATTTTACCTGGATAAATAAAGGTTTTGAACTGTATGTAGCTTGTGTTGCGCTTAAGTTTTGTATTGTATGTGATTATTGTAATTGTTGCACTATTGTCAGTATTGTCAACCTTTTTCAGCTGAGGATAACAGGCTTCTTTAAGCTCTGTGCTAATGCAATTTTATGATAATCCGGTGGGTTTTTCTTAGGTTTACTTTAAGCATGTCATTCAAAGAAAAAAACTAAATTAGAAAATATGTGTTTTTCCCTTGAGAGCTACTCAATGATTGGACACTACTACATTTGAGAAACACACAAATTGTACATATTATTATCTGTTTTAAAGATATGATAGGTTGTAAAGTAGTTCAAATTGGCTCAAACCATTCATGCTGCTTATATTAGTATACTGAATCAATTATAAAGTGATATTTGAATAAAGAAATCTTAATATGTCCACTCTGCCAAACAAGTACTTTCACTTACTGATACTTAAAGCTCCTACACGCCCACGCCTCACCTGCACAGGTGTTTTCACTTAAGGCCCCTGATTACACCCCCTCTCTCTGTGGGCATGTAAAGACCAGATTTTGTTTAACGTCTCCGTCAGTCTCCTGTTAGTTTTGTTGTCACGTGTTAAGACGGAACAATTTGATCCTTCTATTACTTTATTATTACATCATCTGCTTAACATCCACTGAACAAAGGTATAATCTTAGCCAAGATAATTGAATCACCTCTGTGAGTGTGCAAGAAATAAACCTCAAAATGAGACACATTTACAGTGCTGCTGTAATACTACTTCCACTGCTATTCATTTTACGCTGCTACTTTTACTTAGGATATTATTGATGTAAATGCTCTCGTAGTAATAGCCTATATCTAGCATAAAGGTAGAACAACTGGACTGTTATATACTTGGTTCTATGTTTTCCCAGTTTCTGACTTTAATATGATTACAATTATGATTATCAATGATTAGAGGAAAACAAGTTTAAGGGTTGAAAGAAACATTACAGACAGATTAGTCCACACTGACCGCTACAAGTGACATGATGACTGATTGATTGCAGGTGGTATTCTGGGATTGTGTGGGTCTGTGTGTTTGGTGGAGTGTCCACTATCAGTCAACACTTCTCAGGCTCAGTTTCTGAATCACCCTGCAGTCATGGCAAACACTTTGTGTGCTGGTATTTTTACTTTTTTACCATAAGTGGTGAGTAATGCAGCTTTCATATTGAACATAGTGTTCTGCACAGATCTGACCAGATGTCCTGGGAATATACAGATGAGCACACAGAGTAGGCAGGGATTTAAAACATCCACTGTTTAAGGTTAAAGGTCACAACTTCATTTACCAGTTTTTCCCTTTTTAGGAGCCATTGAGATGTCAATGAACATGGGGCAATATAAATAAAGAGACAGCCTACTGTATAGTTTAATCACATGCAATTACACACATGTACACTAAATCCTCTCTGTCTCATTCACACAAACACACACGGTAGCCTGGAAATGAGACAGGGACTTGAGCTGAACAAATGGACTTAGTCACGGCTGAGGATTGGTGTGGAATGTGTGTGTGTTATGTGTTATGTGCATGATTGGAATGTCTGACTCCCCACCCAGTGAAGCAGAAAACACAGGTGGAGGAGGAGGAGGAGGAAATGTGAGGGAGACGAGGAGGAAATAGAGGTCGGAGAAGAAGGAATACTGAATTATCAAATGCATGTACTTTTAGTTTGTGCTTTTTTATGTGGAATTCAGTCCTTAGTTGCTTTTGCTTGGCATGATTATTTTATGTTTACAAATAAAACAATTAGCCCATAGAAACTTGAATACCTAGATATACCGTTCAATGTAATATGTGAACAAAAATAGTTTCAACCCTCGGTTATGTCATTAACAAGGAAAACAAAGTTAGGAGCAGCCAAAAATGTGAGTTAAGCACAAACAGAAGCAATGTTTGTTGATGACTCCATAAGTATTGATTTGGTAAGTTGCAGGGCAAAAGTCTAGATAAGCGAACTTGTCGAAAAGTGAAAGGTTTTTAGACCTTAATAATGTTACATAAAATAGTCTATCAACATTCATGTTTAGGGTTATCGTAGACTAAATCAATTGTTAGTAGGCAAGAATTTATTTTAATTAAGTAGCAATTTCATCAACAGATCTATAAAATTACTATGAAAAAGCATCACTTTAAATCCTGGGTTTTCCATAGATGTTTTATGGAAATAAACCACTAAGCATGAAAAAGCAGTCCTAACTATGTATTAAAATATATTGTAGTTACTGAAAGACATTTGATTGACTTGCTTGATGCCTCACTAAAGTGAATAACCTTAAATAAAGAGTACTTTTTTAATATAAAGACTAGCTACTTGGTTAATGTTCCTGTTGTTTCTGGCTCCCAGGGTCACCCACTTACTTTCAACCCATTTATATCTTATATGCAATTATTTACCTAGTAGGAAGCCAAGTACTTGGAGATAGAGATGTTCATAAAAACCAATCTCTCTTGTCATCGTACTCGGTCTCCATTATTTGTATGTGTTATGTCAATAAGGCTCCCTTACAGCAAATATCCCCCTAGTTATCATTAAAACAGACAACAACAGGTGGTGGTACGAGTGTGTGTGTGTGTGTGTGTGTGCGTGTGTGCGTGCGTGTGTGTGTGTGTGTGTGTGTGTGTGTGTGTGCGCGTGCGTGCGTGCGTGCTCACTGCTGTAAATGAGTAACAGTGTCTGCCTCCAAAATGCTGATAAAAGTCAGGTCGAGGACACCGTTTACTTCACACACACACATGCACACAAACAATCACACACGGTCAAGAGTGTTAACTATTTCTCATCTGCCACCAACTATGTCTTGCCTTATCTGTAAGGCACGAGGCAATCTGCAGACACACACACACACACACACACACACACGCACACACACACACAGCGGATGTATTTACTGAGACCATGTAAGTAGGATCACTATAGCTGAAGGTGGTTGTTTACCACAGGAGTGTGTTTGATTGTGCTTTGGTTCAGAGGGTCATGGCACAGTTGTGTCCACCGTGCCTGCAACCTGACATTGACAGAATAAGTTAAATGACCCTGACCTCAGATTCCTCACATTCAACCACAGCACCTGCCACTGCAGCACTGTGAGGAGAGGCTTCACAGTCAGGGTGAAGGTCGGCAGCAGTGAAACTGTGAAGCTGTTTTCATTTCTGCATGAATGAATAATCTCTGCATGTTCTCTAAGAAGTCTTGAAACCAGCTACCTAACTATAAGACCTTAAACGCACCTGCATCTACTCTAACAAACACAATATAACATGTTGTTCCAGGATATGCTTCAGGATTTTATCCAATTTGACATAGTGGCCAACCGATCTCTTATAACTTCAAAGTCTGTCCCATGATGCAATTGGGCCACAAATGTATTTATGGTTTACGGGCCCCATGGATGCAGAAGATACCCGTAAGCTTCGGGTAATTTTGCACATGACCAGTTTCCTGATGCAATTATTTGTATTATATTTGAATGCTTGTGCTTAAGCAGAAATTGAGTATACAGTAAGTAGAAATAAATACCGTTCTTTTTCTATTAACATCTTTAAGACCTACATGTTTCTGACTGAGCACCTGCAGACCCCATGGATCTGGTGGTTTATATAATGTGCCAGCTTTATTGAAAAAAAACACTTACACGTTTTGACTTAACAGTATTTCAGGATGAATGTAAGCAGAGTATACTCCCTAGCTTTCTGTCTCAGGTCTTATTTTGCCCTAAAATGTAACCCAGTCCCCATCCTCCATACACTGAACTGGAGTAGGACTTGTGGCCTTTGACTTACTTTCCTCCCTATAAGCTGGTCTTCTTACTTTGTTATATATTTCGGGACCCCCTTGAAAACGAGATGGTGCATCTCAAGGGGTTTATCCCAATCAATAAACATTTCTATATATTAACGAACGTTTATGAATTTTCTCCTGCTTACTTGTTGTTAAAATGAGATACCAAATCAGGTCAGGTCACACGGTTGTTTTGGAGACACTGTCATCACAGGAGACAGGTGTGGCTTTTTAATACGCTCGCTGTCAAACTGCGTGAAATTCAATGTACCTTTCTTTTGCGTCCGTGAAAGACAAAACCAACAAAGAAAACGTAATTTTGTGTGTTTTCGGTGAGCAAATATCAGATCAGTTTTCAACAAGTCATGAGTTGTTAATGGCTCGTTCACGATGTCTCTGGCTCTGACAGTCTTTATCTTTTTTCTTTTTGTCTCAGAGGGTGTTAAAGGAAATTATGTTACAGTTTTATCCAAGGTACTTATTAAAATGTCAGTTTCGTGTCGAGTCTGCAGTTTACCTGTGAATCCTAATTGTTAGCAGGGATTTGTTTGGATTAATTCATCACCTTCATCCCTCAACGCTCTGCTGAGGTGTGTCTATTCTGATATCTTCACACATTGATTCCCTCTTATTATTGTATTTTCTTAACTTAATCTGCATTTATATACAAGGCCCACATTGTTATTACACACACTCCCTCACACAAGTGCACACTGTGCATGATGTGGTTTCTGAAAATGCTTCATAAGCTGTTTCTAGTTTCAACCCTCTGGTTTTCGGTGGTTTGCAGAACCTAATGTTCTCCCGCTGGCTTTCCTCTGAAGCCTCATTCCCACTATTCCCATTTGCCAGTATCCTCCATCTTGCAAAATGAGATTAAACTGCCACAGTGTTTATTTTAGGAAATACAGGTTGGCAGTTTTTATTGGATTTACATGTTGAAACTTAAACAACTTTTGTTAAAACAATGTTTCTACATGAATAAGGCTTGGTCTTGATGCATAGTCTTCTCTTTGAACACAAACAGGGGGGATGGTAACCTGCAGGTGTTTTAAGGTGACTAATGTTCAGCTTTTGTCACAAGTTTTTCAAAATCTCAAATGAAGTGGAACCTGTGTATGATACTTCTTTTCATAAGAGGCTGGTTTATCAAAATGTAATAAACACTGATTGTACACATTTATTAGCAAAAATGTCACATTAAATTACTTTATTTCATTTACCTACAATATACTTTATGCAAACCTCAAGAAAAGGGAGTTCTATAATGGCTTTATATACCTAACTCAATACCAGCAAAGTGAAAAAACGAAATAAAATATAGCTTTTTAGTGTAGTAACTATTTTCCATAAGAGCAACACAGTCATGAGTAAAGCTGCTGTGATGATGTCAAAGCAGACCATTCAATAACAAATACATCCTCAGTCTACAATGACACAAAAATACATCTAATTTCACAGTGACATTTTATACGTTTTTATTAAATTACCCAGAAGCTAGCTGTTATAAATTAAGCACTAAATCTTGGTTTTTCCCACCATTACAAACACAAGACAAATTTCAAAGTAGCAAATTGTTCCCACATTGGCTTTCCCTTTTCCTTCAGTGAGTTACATTTATCGTCTTCATAAATCTTTTTGCCTGTATTCATTTGGGAGGGATGTGTCATTAAAATGATGAATTGCTTTTTTAGTTTTGAGGGCTCAAACTGAGCAAATGTATTGCTCTTGCCAAATATAAACCCAAAAGGAAACGTCTGTGGTAAATGTTGCACCTTACCCAGCTGGTTTCAGAACAAATGTACACACTGCGCTTTGTTTTTGGAACAGTGGGAATATGAGGTAGTATATGTCACATTTAGGGTCCATTTTACTCTGTATATGTGTGAGGTGCTTTTTCTATTTAGGTTTAGGGAAATGTTTGAACTTAAATCTCCTCCAAAGGGATAGGGTTAGGCCAGACTTGATGAAAGTTTTTACTCAAGTGAAAAGTAGTCAGGTGCAGCAGCCAGAAGAGAGAGAAAAGGTGGAACAATATAACCAGCTATTAGAAAAGCTGCAGTGAAAGGAGCCGAGACAAAGAGGTGCGAGAACAGGTGAGGATGGAGAGAATACAAAGAAAGGGAAAATAAAAGCAAGAGAGAAAAAAGGATTTATAGAAAGTTTTACACCTTTCTGATCCTGTGTGTGTGTGTGTGTGTGTGTGTGTGTGTGTGTGTGTGTGGTGTGTGTGTGTGTGTGTGTGTGTGTGGTGTGTGTGTGTGTGTGTGTGTGTGTGTGTGTGTGTGTGTGTGTGTGTGTGTGTGTGTGTGCGTGTGTGTGTGTGTGCGTGCGTGCGCTCTAAGACAGACGATGGTGTGGTTTGCTTTGGGGATTTGGTTGCTATACCGACCACTCAGCAGATTCCTCAAGGTTTTCCTGGTTGCTGTATGTTTTCCTTTAGTGTGCGCGTGTGAGACAAGTGTAAGCCTTTGGATTTATGTGTGAAAGTGTGTATGTGCGTGTGTGTCATGTAGCCCTCCAATGATGTCGGCGTATCCTCCCCAGCCTGGGGCCGGGTGTTAACTGTCAGGACGGAGTAACAAGCAGCAGTTGACCTTTTGTCGAGGTGGAAGTGACAACAAGAAAGTGTATACCTGAAGAAGACAACTTAATGTGTAGCCATCAGTCTGCCTCCTGCCTCAGGCCACAGAAAGGTTTGAACATTTTAGTGTGTGTAATTGAACCACAGGAAGAGAAGGGAAGACAATCAGCAAGATGTCAGACGTTGTTTTTGCCTTAAATCTGTCAGTTTAAGCAGAAAGAATCACTCATAAACCTGGATCAGCTAATGTGGCGTCACGCAACGAGCAATCTAACTGGTCAAAATCAATTTAGGGTTTGGGTATTGACGTGATAACAGGATTCAGGCCTGTGAAGAGAATTCAGATAGAGAAACAAAACGGGGGGATTACAGAAAGTGTTGCGCAAATAGCCGACTTACTGTTATTGGGTAATTTGAGTTGTGCACACACACATTTTCATTGAAGCACATTCAAGGAGGATAAACCTTCCCTGCCGGTTTTATTAACTCTGAGCTTATTCAAAAGTGCAAGAGAGAAAGAAATGATCCAATAATAATGAGGACCTCTTGAGGACTTTGTTATCTCTCAGTACTTAAGTCTTTCATAACTCAGCATGCATACACACACATACATCCACACACACACCTCTACCTTGTGCAGTACATCAACGCTGCGTCCCGCTGTTAAGTGCTCTCCATCAAAAGCATTCCTTCGCTCTCCCCTCTCGCTCCAGTCTCAATTCCCTGCCAACAACAACGTTGTGTTGGACTCTGCAGACCCATCTCACTCTAAGACCAGAGGAGCATTAAGGGCATTAAAAAGTGAACAACTCTCCATCCAAAACCAAAACATAAAGGGCAGTCCCGGCTGTCACACACTGCCAAAGTACGCACACAAAATTGACTAAATTAGCGGGCATTTTTTCAGCACTCTAGAAAAAGGACAAAGTAGTTGCATGCTTTGCTTTTCATGGCAAATGGAGAGGAGGTGTTCATAGTTTTCCTTCTAATGTAAAATATGATACAAATCCTACAGTTATGGCATTGCTTATTATATTTCGCTCAAGGAAAAGTCTGTGAAAAGCATTAGTGAGTGATTTAAACAAACAGCACTTTGCTCTAACATTAGCTGGAAATGATTTTCACATTTTCAAAGAAGAAAACAGAACCAAAGAAAACATACTAAAACTGAGTTGATGCTTAACTTTAGTGTTTTATATCTGCTAATGTTACCGTGTGAAAATGCAAAGGTTTACTAGAAGTATTTGTTGGCCAAAGCAAGAAAAAGAGTCTGTGTGCACTTGAGTGTGACGACAACATGTATATCTGTAGATTAATCTCGATGACGGAGCCAAATGTGAGGCAAAGATACTCCATGAGGTGGATTTGAGTGAAAAACCCCACTACTTTTTTTAGTAAAGTCATAACTCACTCAAAACTTAACTCTGCAAAAAGGAACTTCTAATAGAACATTTGGCAAACTTTTAGTAATGCAAATTTGCCAAACAGTTAAAAATGAAGGCTGATTAAACATCCTGTTTGAAACTTGGAGCACAATTTCCCACCAAACAGAAGTAAGACAAACAGGATCTAAGGATAGAGGGTGTCATTTTTTCTCATACTGATATTCTGAACAATCTGTGTTGTTGTATTTGCTGTAAAGTGTCTCTACTGTAGGCTATTTTTATTTTATGTACAGCACTTTGGCTCGACCAAAAATCGTTTATAAATGTGCTATATAAATAAAACTTGATTTGATTTGATTTGAAACAATAATAGCAGTTACAAAATCCATTATACTCTACAAAAAATATTTGGGGGGGCTGTCTTGAGTTAGCTTAAAACAATATTTTAAATGTATGGTCTTGAAGCTGGTGGATCTGGAGGCGTGCACTCCTCAGCTTCATAACAAATGATTGGGATTAAGCAGTCCCCAAAATCTCAAACGTTTCCTTTTATGGAATTTGAGCAGTGCATTTGCAGTTGTTTTTGGGAGTCACCAGTAAAAGAGCAGAACGTGTGGACTGATTTCTGCTTCATTTGGCCTTGAGTTACCATCCATGCAGAGGATGTGCAGCTCGGGGCTGGAAGCTGCCTCTGTGGGAGTCGTGTGTTTCTGACGTGGGTCGTATTTTCCTGTCATTAGGGCTACAGAATACCAGACGTGCACGCCTAATCTACCGACACACGCCCTGCATATAAGGAGAGGGAGGCGGAGCGTGGTATGTGTTTGTGTGTGTCTGGAGGCCCGCAAACTATCCTCAAGGTGCTTCAGATTGTCTCGGGGAGACAGTTTCAGGCAAGGGAGCACCGTAAAGCCCCAAATGGACTAAACAGACCAATGTTTTAAAGGCCTGCAATTTTCTATTCTCCTCCCCACACACACACACACACACACACACACACACACACACACACACACACACACACACACACACACACACACACACACACACACACACACACACACACACACACACACACACACACACATGCAGACGTACAAAGACACAGGCTTTCTAAACAGTATATAAACAGACAACAAAACAAAGACTGTGATTAGAATTATTTGATTATATTTAGCATAACACTCAGCCGCACATATAGGACCCACACACTGACCCTTTGTCTTGTTAAAGAGTAGAATAGATGTTTTACTTTCTTCAGTTTCACCCCTAGAGACACATTTTAAAAGACTTTACTTCAGTCATGGATCATGGAAGAGGAGGATGAGGAGGGGAAGGAAAGGAGGCTGCTGGTCTGTGTTCCCTTCATCGGGTAGAGAAAGAGAGGAAAGAAGAAAAGGGGGAGGTAGAGAGGTTAACTGTCGAAAGTTAAGGGTTCACTTCGAGGTTCTGCTCCTGCGATCCTCTGGGGAAGAAACTGGGGAAGTTATGTGTGAGTGCAGATCCCAAAAAGGCAGGAGACCAGTAAATCACACGGGAGAGAAAGAAAAGATACGGTACTGAACGAAGAGGATGGTTGGGAATGAGTGTGATGAAAGAGGAAAAGAGAGTGCAGGGAGAGAGGGGGGAAAAGAGCGATGACAGGGGAGAAGAGAGGAGGGAGGAGAGTAATGGGAAGCGAGGGGTTAAGGGAGAGAAAGAGAAAAGTAGCAGGGGAGTAGAGAGAGTTCAGAGGAATGAGATTTCAATCTGTTGAAGGAAGAAATGAGAAGAGAGAAATATAAAGAAAGAAAAAATAGGAACATTAAAAGGTATTCGGTATAGGGAAAAGAGGTAGATGTAGGACAATAGGCAACGAAAAAGAAAGAAATAGGACAGGAATTAAAGTTAGAAAGGAGATTATTTACAACGAGGAGATATACAGTATGTAATAAAAAGAAAAGGAGGTATAGAAATGGAGAAGTAGAAGTGAGCTGTCCCTGATGAGAAAAGCCATAGAGCTGAGCGAACACATGGAGAGAGAGGGAGGAGAAGCTCCCGTGAATACCTCTGTGTGACTAATGCCGTTCTCAC
The DNA here is from genome assembly GCF_902827175.1 of Gymnodraco acuticeps. Lineage (NCBI taxonomy): Eukaryota > Metazoa > Chordata > Actinopteri > Perciformes > Bathydraconidae > Gymnodraco > Gymnodraco acuticeps. The sequence continues at coordinate 421,264 of NW_022992275.1, forward strand.
ACATTTACCCAGCATCCATCCATCATTGTGTCCACCTCCTGCTCGCCTGTTAAAACAACAGCAAGTGCTAGAAGACTACTGTAGCTGTTCTCCTTTTTTATTCAGCTCTATGTCCACGACTTCGCCTTATTCATCTCAGACATCCACAGCTGCACATTGGTGGAGTAAATCAAGCATTGTTTTGTTTTGGAGACAATTGACAGCTGGGCCAATGATGGGGAGTCTTTCTTTGTGTGTGTACAAAACGCTGACATGTCCTTTACCCCCGCTACTCAACGCCCACCAAAATCACAGCAGAGACGCGCACCATCTCCCCCGTCTTCATCACCGCGCCTACGTCAACCACCTCCCCCCCCTGGTCAACCACCTCCCCTCCCTTCAAGAAAGCATCTGCAGTCTCCGAAGCCTGATAAGGATGTGTGTGTACAAAACACAACAAATTCTTACTGATATGTGCTGGGTCCAGGCTCAAGGGCGTATGGCACTCTCAACTCTTTCCAGGACATGTCGGGACCCTGCCTGCCAGTAGCTTTGCCGATATCTGTGTTGATAGGTAATAGATTAAGAGCGGTGAATCATCTTAGAAACAGGAAGCGCTCAAACGTTTGTGTGAGTTTATCTAATTTAGCAGTGATTCCATGTCAGCCACAGCTTGTTACAAAAAACATGACTGATAGTGTGTTTAACAAACTTAAACTAGCTTTATTAAATGTCAGGTCTTTGGCAGGAAAAAACATTTTTAATCAATGATTTTATCACTGAGCACAATCTCGATTTTATGTTTTTAACAGAAACTTGGATTGAACAAAATAACAGTGCAGCTGTTCTTATGGAATCAACCCCTCCCAACTTTAGTTTTATGAGTCAGGAAAGAATGCATAAGAAAGGGGGTGGAGTTGCTATTCTGTTCAATGATTCCCTTCAATGCAGGAAGACATCGTATGGAAACTTTGATTCTTTTGAATATGTGGCCCTTCAGCTGAAATGCTCCTCTCGAGCTCTGTTCCTAAATATCTATAGACCACCCAAATACTGTGCAAGCTTTTTTGATGACTTTACTGAACTGCTGTCTATAGTGTGTATTGACTTTGACCGTCTAGTCATTGTTGGTGATTTTAACATCCATGTTGACAACCCCCAGGACCGAGGGGCTAAAGAACTGTTTTGTGTTCTTGATAGCTATGGACTGACTCAGCATGTGACGGAGCCCACGCACAATAAGGGGCACACTCTGGACTTAATTTTCTCAAAGGGTCTGAATATCTCTAAGGTTGTGGTGACTGATGTTGCACTCTCTGACCATTCCTGTGTTTTCTTTGAGAGCTCTTCTGTTCACAAAAATGTTCAAAAAGAGGTAACCACAAAGCGATATTTAACTGAAAACACTAGGGAAATGTTTACTCAGAATTTTTCTTCCACACTTGCCCCTGCTAACATCTCAGTAAATGAGCTAGTAGATCATTTTAATTCAAAAATTAAAAATGTTATAGATGCCATTGCTCCAACTAAGGTAAAAGAAGTGTCTGGCAAGAAAATATCTCCATGGAGAAAGGCCATGACCGTAAAAACAGAAAAAAGAGAGTGTCGAAAAGCTGAACGCAGGTGGCGAAAAACAAAACTCCAGGTTCACTTTGAAATCTATAAAGAGAGACTTGGCCTTTATAATTTGGAATTGAAAAATGCACGACAATCGTTCTTCTCTGACATCATTACCAAAAACAACGGACGTGCCTTGTTTGCTACCGTCGACAGACTAACTAACCCCCCAGTGTCAGTAGCCTCTGAATTTCTATCCACCAGGGCGTGCAATGATTTTGCCTCCTTTTTCACTGACAAAATTCAGAAAATCAGACAAGCAGTCAGTGCCTCTGCATCAGGAACAGCAAATGTGTTGTCCCTATCTCCACTTAACATCAATTCAGACATCATGACACAATTCCATCAGATAAAAACCTAGAGGACATTATTCAACTTCTGAAATCCTCCTCCTGCTGCCTTGATATTATTCCAACAGGATTTTTCAAAGATGTTTTTCGTTGCATGGCCTCAGATCTACTTCATATAGTAAACAAATCTCTTCACTCAGGTATTTTCCCACAGGCCCTGAAAACTGCAGTCATTAAACCGCTCTTAAAACATAATAATCTAGATGCTTCAGTAATGAACAATTACAGGCCCATATCAAACCTGCCATTTCTAGGTAAAATCATTGAAAAAGTTGTTTTTCAACAGTTGAGTAATTTCTTGCATTTAAATAACTGTTTCGATGTGTTCCAGTCAGGCTTTCGTCCAAACCACAGCACTGAGACTGCTCTTGTAAAGGTCTTTAATGACATCCACTTAAACACAGACAGTGGCAGAACTTCAGTGTTAGTATTATTAGATCTCAGTGCTGCGTTTGACACTGTTGACCACAACATATTACTCGACCGACTAGAAAAACTGGGTGGGACTTTCGGAAACAGTTCTAAATTGGTTTGAATCCTACTTAAAGGACAGAAACAACTTTGTTTCTATAGGTAAATACACATCTGAGTTGACAAATATGACATGTGGGGTACCTCAAGGCTCCATCTTGGGGCCTCTTCTCTTTAACATCTACATGCTACCACTGGCTCAGATAATGAAGAACAACAAAATAAGTTACCATAGCTATGCAGATGACACACAAATTTACGTAACAATTTCACCAGGAGACTATGCTCCAATTCAAACACTGAGTAAGTGCATTGAACAAATCAATGACTGGATGTGTCAGAACTTTCTCCAATTAAACAAAGATAAAACTGAGGTAATGGTTTTTGGAGCCAAGTCAGAACGTATAAAAGTTAGCGCTGAGCTTCAGTCTGCAATGTTCAGAACAACAGATAAAGCCAGAAATCTAGGTGTAGTCATGGACTCTGACCTGAGTTTCAACAGTCACATTAAAACAGTTACTAAATCAGCCTACTATCACCTAAAGAATATATCTAGGATTAAAAGACTAATGTCACAGCAGGATTTGGAAAAACTTGTCCATGCCTTTATCTTCAGTAGACTCGACTACTGTAATGGTGTCTTCACAGGTCTCACTAAAAAATCTATTAGGAAGCTGCAGCTGATTCAGAACGCCGCTGCTCGAGTCCTCACTAACACTAAGAAAGTGGATCACATCACTCCAGTTCTGAAGTCTTTACACTGGCTTCCTGTGTGTCAAAGAATAGATTTCAAAAATACTGCTGCTGGTTTATAAAGCACTGAATGGTTTAGGCCCAAAATACATTTCTGACCTCCTGCTAAATTATGAACCATCCAGATCTCTCAGGTCTTCAGGGACTGGTCAGCTTTCTGTCCCCAGAGTCAGAACTAAACATGGTAAAGCAGCGTTCAGTTATTATGCTCCAAATATCTGGAACAAACTCCCAGAAACCTGCAGGTCCGCTGCAAACTCTGACTACTTTTAAATCCAGGCTGAAGACTTTTCTTTTTGTCGCTGCTTTTAATTGAACTATTCATATCTTAGACTGCACTGTAACTTTTATCCATGTATTTTTTCTTTTAATGTTTCTTTTATTAGCTTTTCTTTTTAATGACTGATTTTAAATGCCATTTTCTTAATGTCTTTCATTTTTTGTAAAGCACTTTGAATTGCCTTGTGTTGAAAAGTGCTGTATAAATAAACTTGCCTTGCCTTGCCTTGCCTTGCCTTGCCTTGCCTTGCCTTGCCTTGCCTTGCCTTGCCTTGCCTGCCTTGCCTTGCCTTGCCTTGCCTTGCCTTGCCTTGCCTTGCCTTGCCTTGCCTTGCCTTGCCTTGCCTTGCCTTGCCTTGCCTTGCCTTGCCTTGCCTTGCCTTGCCTTGCCTTGCCTTGCCTTGCCTTGCCTTGCCTTGCCTTGCCTTGCCTTGCCTTGCCTTGCCTTGCCTTGCCTTGCCTTGCCTTGCCTTGCCTTGCCTTGCCTTGCCTTGCCTTGCCTTGCCTTGCCTTGCCTTTGAATCTTCTGAAGTTTGAGACTCTGAAGGAAGGGGGAAACACTTTTCTGTAAAGCCAATCCAAAAAAGCAAATATGCATATAGGTTAGTGCTACAAGCCATCTGTGTCGCAGATCATTTTTCATGTTTATTCCACTTAGGGAGTTGTTTTACAAGTTATTATCCCAAAGAAATATACATAAGTCAGCCAGACATGTTTTAAACAAACTTTTGAAATAAGCGAACTTATCTTGAAGAGAAAACAATTAAATAAAATGTAATGTTAAATTACATTTTACATTACAGACCAACTTCAAGGTTGAACTTTGACATGGCGCAGTTGTTTCTCACACATTATTGTTTTCATTTTGCAATGTGGGATCATTTCAAGAGGTGTTAGAAAACAGGAGTACACGTACATTCTCAAAAAAACAAGAATTATTTAATGTATACATGTGGGGAATTTGGCACAGAAGTGCTTTGAAGCTGGATGTTACAAATTGAGTTCTAGCAAGCTGCAATTATCCTTTTGGTTTCACAAAGTTGTTCAGTAGGTACAGTAGGGTTGGTCGTTCATTCATGGCAGGGTTAGCCTCTTCATGTGCTTCACTGGGCTCAAATATATTGGGTTTTTAACTCTTCCTCTACTGATCACCTATTCTTCACCTGTGGCCACATCCCAACGTCTCTTTCTCTCTAGAAACAACACAATAGTACTTGTTTACTAACCCCTTTTTCACAAGGGCAAATTAAAGCTATCTGGCTGTGTTAACGCTGTGTGATAAGAAGGTATCAGAGAAAGGGGGCCCTAAAGGAAACCCAGCTTAAATGTTTATATTTGTGTTGATATGTTACTAATCTTTATCAGCCTATATGTAATCTAGATAAGCCTCTATCTGGGGCATTGTTCAAATCCACCGAGCCTTTGTCCTTCCTTTAAATCTTAAACTGACATGACCTGCAGTGGGTCGTTCTGTGATGTTTTCCTAACAATTGACTTGTGTAGTCTGTTAGGACACTTTGTTTGCTAAAAGGTGGCCTATTGTGTGTTTTTAGAGCTATATTTGTAGGGTATTATTTTAAGGCAGAAGGAGTAATGAGATGGAGACGTGCAGTGAACCATGCTAACTCCTATACCTCCTCCTGCTTCTTCCTGTTTGTCTTTCTTTTTACTGCTCCCCTATTCGGCCATATTTCATTCTCTTCTCAGACGGACTCCCTTAAATTCCATCCTCCCTCATTCCCCAATTTCCTCCCTTTCTCTCTTCTTACCTTCCTTATTTGTTCTCTCCATCACCCCCACAGTTTCCTCCCACCTTCCCCAGTCAATCAGCCGGCTCCTTCACCTCCCTCTGTTTTCCTAGTGTGCCGTTTCACAGTAGAGCGGCTACTGAGCGGTCAAGGTCACGCCTGATTTGATGTCTCGCCACGACATCTCCGTTGATATCAGCGTGGCTTTGTGTTTGCTGCCTGGGCACTCTATTGTTGTCTGTGATAAAATGTCAATGTTTGAGCTAAGCCATGATAATCTTCTTAAAGGTCAGAGGGTACTGTGTGTGTTAAAAGCCATATTTGGATGCTTCATTGGTTCTGAGAATAGCAATGAAAAAGAGTAGGTAGCTGCAAACATGAAGGTGACGAAAAGGCATTTACAAGCGGTCATTGTAACCTTGATCCTAAACCTGTTGACACACCGACTTCCCTTTAAATACTTCCGTCTCTCAACACACCTAAAAGTCACTTGTCAAGCAGAAATGAAGACAAATACCAATAATTCTGTTTGCATTTTCTCAACATTAAGAATTAGCATCTTTCCTAAATTATTGTAAAGGCAACATTTGGGGGTTTGGAATAGAGGAAAAAAGAGGTCACTTTGACCTCAAGGAATTTCAATGTGAATTTATTTACTACTTTTTGACATTTCATAGGGACCGCAACCTTCTTTAAGGTGGACCTGAATACAAGCGGGTAACAATGGATGAATAATAGCCCTTGATAGGAAGATACATTATATATATCTTAGATGTATCTCTGCCAATGTGGATCAGATTGACCTATCAAAGGAAACATCTGTTGGTTCTAACATGTTGGATAATAATTAGTCTACAATAATTTCATATTTTTTCCTAATTTTAACCAGACAAAAAAAACTATATTTTTCTGCTGCTGAAAAAAACTAAAACTTTTCTGATAGGAAATGAAAAAACCTTCCTAAGGAGGTCTCTATAATGTCAACCAACCCACCTGTTTACACCTTTAGTAATCAGATTGTTGTACACCTTACTTAATCAGTAAACTTTGTGTCCTGTAACTAGTCTGAAGAGGAGTTGCGTGTTAGGAGGATAGTGAATCAACATATGTATTTATCTGACAATAACACCGTTTTAAATATAGTTTGATCATCTCAATAACTCCCACTCTCCTCTTTTACCCTCCAGGTCCTCCCAGGGTGTCGGAGCGGGTGGCCCACCGGCAGAGCGTCCGTCTGGGTCGCACCATGAAGCTGCCCTGCCCCGTGGAGGGAGACCCCCCGCCGCTCATCATGTGGACCAAAGATGGCCGCAACATCCACAGCGGCTGGACGCGCTTCAGGGTGCTGCAGCACGGTCTGCGGATCAAAGAGGTGGAGCCTGAAGACGCAGGGACCTACATCTGCAAGGCCACCAACGGGTTCGGCAGCGTGAACATCAACTACACCCTCATCGTTATAGGTAAGTGAAAAACAATGTGACTGTGAAATGAGACGCATTCAAATTCAATTTGAATTAGTTTGAGGATTGGTACTAAAATCACTTTTACTTTGGACTTGATATGTTACTTAGAACTATCAAACAACTTTTTTGAAGATGTATCTTCGTTGAGACCCGGGCTGTGTGACACTTTTCAAACTTTCAAAATCGTGATTGGACAAGAAAGCTACACTACTAGTCTCTTATTGAAAAAGTGTGGGGCTGTGTTTACGCGTGTGTTTGTATGATTACAGACGGTTTCCATCCTAGCATCTGTTTTTTCAGGCTTTATTTTTCTTTACTTGTTTTTCATTCTGGCTTGCTTGCATTGATTCTGCTGTGTGAGTTTCTGGGACATAAGAATACGTTTTTTTATAAATGATAACATTAATATAATAAAGAAACAAACTATGAAACATATACAACAGCAAACCTTGAATTCAATTCAAATGACAGACACTAAAGACAGCTGGAGAAGATACAATGCCAGTTCAGTGTAAATATGTATGTTTTCGACTGGTATAATTAGCCAGGTTTGGTTTCTGGGGCCATTATACAGTAATCAAATCTGTGTAATTCCCCAGACAATGAAGCGCTGCTTTTGTCTGAGTTGTTATGCTTTGTGCGCGTGTCTGACCACAATTGTTGTTCTTGTGTGTTCCTGTATGATTATGAATGAGCAGGAAATGTGTGTGTGGGTGTGTGTCTCCATTTCAATGTCTCTATGAAAGACACATTGTTGGGCGTTTTTTTTCCAACACGGCATCTGAAACACTGAGTCAGTTTTCAGTGTCTGATTGTAAATATCTTTATGTTAAGTTTTTCAAACTTGTAATTTCCAAAGTGGTGGCTATACCCTGTGACAAACTTCTTGTTTCTACACAGTTGAGACTCAAATAGCTTCTTCCCTTAACTTCTTCCATGTAAACAAAATACCTGGCAGGTCAACGGTGTGTCAGTGCGCATTAACACGTGCAAATCAGTGTGTGTATGTCTCTACAGCCCTCTGTGTGTGCATCATTCCATGTGTTTGTCAACATGCCATCCTGTGTGTGTGTGTCTGTGTACAGTATGTGTGTGTGCATGTGTGAATCTCTCTATGCCCGCCGTCGGCACTTCAAAGACAGACTTGTGCAAAATGCTGCGGTACAGATATAACCTGCCAATATTAATGTACCAAAGTGGGAATCTTGAAAGAATTCTGCTGGCAAAAAAACCTCTCAAATGTTAGGGTTTACAAAAAGACTCAATGCTTGTTTTCTTGGTATAGATGTAGCAATATCTAAAATATTATATATACAACTTTTGCTTAAACCACAAAAATGAAACATCCTTGAAAGTACCTTTTCTGTTTCTGTCAGGGTTGCCATCCGATTTCAGGTGCACAAATATAAATGTTTTGCTCAATTATTTGGATAATTGGCCATAAATTAAGAGCTTCTATTCTCCAGTAATCATTATCGGTCTGTGATCCAGAGCTGTATCGGTATTGACCTGAACTTCAAAGGCGAGCTGGCATACAGAGGGCAGCGGGGTGGGGGGGCAGCAGCTGCAGCTGAGGTCATCCAGGCAGACAGCTGCTGCCTCCCTCCCTCCCTCCCTCATTCACTCACACTCATTCACCCGTCCTTTTCATTCACTTTCATATATGCGTGCACACATGTGCTTCAGAAGCAATGAATTGAGTGAACCCTCATGAGCTACTTTGGTCTCATTGAACTCGAAGAATTAGTACCTTAACAAGAGAAATAAGGACTATAAGTAATCCTTTGACCATATGCCATCCAAACATGCAGAAAGCTTTCAATGTACATTTAAAACCTTCAGATAGGTGCAATATTGGGCTGTTTTGATGCACCTGCAAAAGTAAAGGTGTTGTAGACAAAATAACCTTCGAGTCCAGTATCTGCTCTGGAGAGTTCAAACAAAGTGTAACATTTCAGATTGCAGATGTTTAAAATGTTTGTACTCATCTTTACATAAACATTGTCCCATGGCAACGGGGCAAACTCAGCCTGCTGAGGAAGATGTTCTGATATATTTACCACAACAGCTATTAAATAGATATTGAAATGACATTGTGCTTTCAACTGCCATTCCAAAGTCCATTAATGAACTTTGAAAATAAATATTGAAGAACTTAAGTAAACATTTTATACAAATAATCGTATTTGAAACTTCATACCTAATCTCCAGAGCTTTTATTTTAGCACGTAATGAAAAAGATTCTGTTTAAAAATACCCTTAAGAAAACAAAACTTTAATAAAAAAAAAGGGTATTAAGACTCAAACGTTTACATGTCATTGCACCAAATCCCATTCAAACTGGGATCAAGAGAATTGCCACATGCTATCCAAGATAAGAGGCTACATGACAACTTTACTGTACCACAGATTATACAAATGGCACCCAGAGACACTTAGTGCTGCACCGGGTTAACCTTCCGAGAGGACCCTCGCTGTAATACAAGCCGTGAATCCTGCCATGGCATCTCCTTAGAGAGGCAGTTAGCGTGTTTTCATAGCTGGAACAATCTGCATAGCCAATGATGTTCAAAGCATGGATGCAGTTGTTCTGAGTTTCTCTCTCTGCTGCTTTTGCATTGCCTCCTCCTCCTCCTCCCCTAAGACTAATGCAGCCTAAGGAACGTCCAAGCAGTACATAAGAATACTCCTCCTCCTCCTCCCTCCTCCTCCTACCTCCTCCTCCTCCCTCACTCCTCCTCCTCCTCCTCCTCCTCCTCTCCTCCCTGCTTTCATCTCCTCTCTTCTCCTGTGTGGTCCTGCTGTAATTATTCTATGGCCGCTGCGCTTCACAGTAATGAGCCCACACCTGCGTCTTATTGTCTTTCCCTCTCAATTTCTAACTCTAAATATCTTTAGCACCTTTTTTCTATTAACGCTCAATCTCTGCACTCATTTCTCCATCTTTAGTCAGCCGGCTCGTTTTTCCTCAGTCACGCTTTAATTTCTTTCAATATTTTCACAGGTTCCTATTTTTTCCCCCGGACGTAAGAGCAATTTGATTGCCATAAAACATCCTCTGTACCGCTGCCCTGTGGTTGGGAGTGATGGAGAGGCGTTTGTGTGAAGGCAGGCTTTTGTTGGCGGGGCAAATTAGAAGATTCCTTGAAGTCTTTTATCGTGTGTAGGTTGGCAAATGTTTGCGTGAGTAAATAGTCTTTGTGTGTGTGTATACGTGCTTGTTTATCTGAGAGGTTTTGTATGCATGCGTTGGTGTATGCAGATTTATGGGACCACCAGTAAAGAGAAACTCTGAGAAATGTTTTTGTTATGCTCAACAAACATCAATGTCCTCAAAATATCTGTTCGCAAAGAAAGCTCTCATTTCTTCTCCCAGTCTATTTTTCTCTCCTGTCAATCTTTTGTAATTATTTTCATTCTCCTGGAAAAGTAAATGATGAAAATGATATTTTAAAACAGATGTGATAACAATGGGAGCGTGTCTTCAGCACATTTAGGAAGTTATGCGTAAGAGAGAAGGAAATGTTTGAATGAAAATCTTCATCAACTCACTTGTGTCTGATGGTGTGTGAGTGTTTGCATGCAGGTTCATTTATAGGTGACTGCTGTGATGATTTGTGATGATTTAATAGCCCAACCTCAGAAGCTGACATCTGGCCATAATTGTCGAAACAAAGAGGGAAAAGAGAGGAAGAGAAAGATATCAAACATAGAAATACTGTATGTCTGAATGAATGAGCTTTTGCATGATTTATATTCAACAAGCTGCAGATGCATGATGAATGTTGAAATAAGAAAAATGGAAGTGCGAGATGGAACGTGACAAACGGAAAATATACACAAAGCAGTTCTTGGTAGAGGATTGTTTCAGAAAAATCATTCTATTCAACATATTTTTCAAACTGAGCGCTGCAGTTTTATGCCAGGATTAGTCCTATAACACTGCCACATGCAACTAAAATCAACTATCACTTAATACAGACTGACACCATGAGGTCACATGGCTCAATCCTGTATGTCACGACAATTCAATGTGAAGGTGCATGCAGGAAAAATGTTTAAAGAATGTTGCTTCAGTCCAGTTCTTGGAAAGCAAATCACGCTCCTTCATTCAGGTTTATTCCGTCTCCATTGAACTGCATTGCATGTGTGAGACTGCAGCTGTCTTCCGGCCAAAAACGCACACGGCCTGATACCTCCTCTGTTTTTGTCTTCTCACATTACGCAGTTTTTAATTTAGATATCTGGTGCCTCGTCTAGAGAGGATGTAGAGGTGGCCAAGGTTTGCAGCCTAATTGGTATGAGTCATACACACACACATGTAATTGCACAGTGCCTTAAAATCTCAAATAACACAACCTAACCCTCACCCACCTACGTACAAACACACCAGGGCAGCTGTGCCTGTCTTGCTTTATTTTCTGTGTGTTTTCGTGTGTGTGCGTGCATGGGTTAAGCGTTCTTACCGCCAGATTCTTCTGCTCAGGTTACACACACAGCACTTTCTCACTAATGGCAGAAAAATGCATGGAGTGAACCTGGAGCTGCAGCTCGCTGGTTTTCAGGAACCGCTCAGTTGGTGTTCAGTTCGAGGGTTTGAGGCCTCACAGGGGATTTTCTTTTCCAGGCAGGTCTCAATCATGATTTACAGAACATGAAAAAGAAATCATCGAGTGGTTTAGCCCCCCTCTTCTTAAACTATAGTGTTGCCTTCACTAACCTTGAATCAAATCCCAGGTTTCTCCTGTGTTTCTCCTTTTGACTCTTTCTTGCTGCCTGGAAAAAATATACTAAAGTTTAGTGCTGCCTCCTCAGCTTATTATGCTTTATCGGTTTTTCCATTTCCCGTAGTGGGTTATGTCGGTTTTTTGTCCATGTAGATAGAATCAAATTGGGAGGGATGAAACCCTCTTTAATGGTCACACATGCAGAGCACACAGCACACACATTTAACCCATCCTAGTACTAGCAGGCTAAAAATCCCAAAGGTCACTCCAGAGGGAGTTTCTCTCCCACACAATTTCCTACTTTTTGTGATATAAACCCACACATAAATGTACAATTTAAAAGAAATGTGTCAATTCTTCCAGCACCATGGCACCTCCAACATGAGAGCCACTAAAAAAAGAAAGGAGCCAGAGCCAAACCAACTATATTGTGATTACCTGATATGCATCTTAGACCAGAAGCACTCAGGGACGATCCAACTTTAAACTTGAAGGCATAAACGCTAAACCACTGATCAGAGTTTCACAACATGTTATTAATGCCTTATTAAGAGTTGGAGGAATTACACCAGAGATAGAGAGAGTGAGTTTAAAGCTTTATTTATTCTCTATCACTCTGCATCAGATCTGTTATGCTGGTAACATTGTGCCGCCCTTATATCGAAGTAAACAAAGCCTCTCCTCCGGAAATCAGGGTGGCACTGGGAAAGAAAGGAGATGTAAACATGCTGGTGTGTGTGTGTGTGTGTGTGTGTGTGTGTGTGTGTGTGTGTGTGTGTGTGTGTGTGTGTGTGTGTGTGTGTGTGTGTGTGTGTGTGTGTGTGTGTGTGTGTGTGTGTGTGTGTGTGTGTGTGTGTGTGTGTGTGTGTGCATGGGGGGAATGTGGAGTTACAGACAAGGGGGAGAAAGAACAGGGTCCAGTTTCAAAAGCTGTGTTCCACCTTGTTGTTGAGTCCAGTTGAGACAAACACAGATGTACCAAGATATATATGTGCTGTATCTTTCGATATGTATCAACAAGACAGGACAGGAAGACATTTAGTTGTTTTTCCATGCACTCACACAAAAACACACACACATCTCAGACAGATGTGGACACACTCCTCAGAGGCCCTGGCCTCCATTTCACGGCTGTCTGTCCCACATCCTCTCGTTCTGCCTCGTTTCACTTCAAGCAAAGACACGGAGAGACAGTGAACAGGACAAAGAGACGGAAAGAAAAGAGTAAATATTATGGAAAATGTTTTTTTTCCTGACTTCAGTTTGAAGATGTGAACAGGTCTGGAGAACAAAAAACAATAAGGATTAGAAGTTTTGTATAATCCCATGTCCTAACAGGTAGAGATGTCACTCTTATATTCAACACAGGAGTTATGTATACAAAACACATCATCTGTGAGAAAGTAAACACTCAACAGCATCTGCACAAAAAATGAAATACTGGACAATAAGTATAAAAAACTTCAAACAACAAAATATTGAAGATGAGTCCTTTTAGACCATTTACATGCCCCTTTAATTTTTGAAGGCCCTCCTATTACATCCTCACCAAGACTGCATCTCATATATTGCACCTCATCACCTCTAACCTCACCTCCTTTGTCCTTCCTCTTACCTTCTCCCATAGCCGCTTTCACACCAAGTACTTTGCCGTACTTAGTTCCCAGTACTTAGTCCCGCCGAACTCTTTAGTCCCGGAACTGTCCTAGTAGATCGCGTTCACACCGGAATAAGTCCTTGAGGGAGGATTACGCAAATGAAGCCGCTGACGTCACTTCTTCTTCTTCTGCTTTGGGTTTACTGGCAGGCCGCAAACAACTTCACGGCGTATACTGCCACCCGAAGTCGAGGAGTTGGGGACTGGCTTCAGTAGAAGCTGCTGGGAGTCCCAGCAGCTTCTACTGAAGCCTTCCGAGTAAATCGCCAGAACGCCGACACCTCCTCATCTCCACCGCTCCCATGTTTATTTTTGTGTTGCCATAAGTTAGTCTCTCTCCGTTGGTGCGCTGGGCTAATGCTAATGCTAATGCCAGTAAATAAAATGGCGGCTTCACAAAACTTTTCAGAGTTTTACCGGCCGTGGTTTGCAATTCGCCCAGCCAATCAGAAAATGGAACCTTTTTCTGAAAGGTTCGCAAAAAAAAAAAGTTCTAGTTCCAGATCTTTTTGGTGCGAACGCAAAATCCCAGGAACTATCGGAAATATTCCTGGGAAAAGTACTCTGGTGTGAAAGCGCCTATTGTTCTTTCTTCTTCTTGTTCTGTCCCTCTCAAACCCCCCTGTGGAAGTCTTCCTGCCACTCCACCAGCCAAGAGAAGATATCTTCCCTCTCAAGCGTCTTTCAGCTCCTTTTTCTTTCCCTTTCTGTTTGCCTTCATGCTCCATTCAGATTTGTCTTTGTGTGTGTGTGTGTGTGTGTGTGTGTGTGTGTGTGTGTGTGTGTGTGTGTGTGTGTGTGTGTGTGTGTGTGTGTGTGTGTGTGTGTGTGTGTGTGTGTGTGTGTGTGTGTGTGTGTGTGTGTGTGTGTGTGTGTGTGTGTGTGTGTGTGAGTATGACCTGCATCTACTTTTTGTATGCCAAGTCAAGCTCCCATAGACCCCTAATGGATCTTAAATACCCTCTGCTAGCTTACTCTTCAATTCTCCATACGAGATGCCATCTGTCAGTCAGCGGGCCTTTTTTCCTCGAGGACCTGAGCAGTCATTTTGAAGAAGAAATCCACCCGAAAACAGAATGAAAGCACGTGAATTATGTGATTTTGGATCGTTTATATGCTAATGTCTCTCCCTGAAGTTTGACATTTTTTCAATTTAGCTTCTCCAATCAAATGTATTCTCTCAAATGATCAAAATGTTATGGGAACACAACATATCTGTTCAGGTCTGCCTCCATTTTTTCCCACTTGGCATCACCTGTGTTTTTAGTCTTAACAAAAATGAATTAACAAAAATACCAATCAAGAAATCATTTAAATAATTCTTAGTACACTCCTCCTTGGTTCGTCTGCCTGCTCCTCATACTACAGTGTATCTCCTTTTCATATTTGGTTTTAGGGTAGACTTTGCCTTTATCTGCCAGCTGTGCTCAAAGACTAAAGCAAAACGTGTTTTCACTCTGCGTTTCCACAGAAACTCTCCCACAGCTAATATGAGGTGTTACCTTACTTCCCAGTGTGTGTTTTGGCATAGTGGGCATCCTCTGAGTACAACATATAAGTATGATAAGTAACAAATGTAGCACAATTTAACATGGGCCATTTGGTGCACTATTACTCATATCGTGAAGTATGCTGTGTCCCCGAATACAAGTAAAGCTGAATATTTGAGGATGTGGGCTGCCTTTAAGCATCTCAGTTCCTCAGTTTGTTTAATGTAATTAATACCAAACTTCTCGATGTGAGTCCAACAGTAACAGAAGATGAGAAGGGGGAGTGAAAGAGAAGGGGGTGAGGGGAGAACGCATGCAGAGAATTTTTGGCAATAATGGACAAAATGTTATAATCACATATCAGCTAAAGTAAACTTTTTTTAAAAGTATGTGTATATTTAAATTGTAACACTTTTAGGTAGAAAGTAACACTGTGTTAACACTAAGTATCAAAAACTGTAGCGAAAGCTGGCATCAAGTATCCGGTCCTATGGATTTAATTATAATGTGTGTTAATTAGATAAGATTTAGTTATTGTATGTTGTCCAAACAGCATTTCAAATTTGAGAAGTTTAACGTATTTTACTAAAGAATACACATTTGTGGGGGAATAAAGTGTTTACTTTTCTCTTAGCAAGGTATTAAATTAAGTATTTTTATTGTATCCACACAGAAAGTCAGACATCAAATCTTATAGTATTACCTTCAAAGATACGGAAGGTTTTTAGCAACCTGCAATAAAAGGACATTCACAAGAAACAATCAGAAGGAACAACATCTGCAGTTTAGTGCTAATTCCTTAATAATATTCAAAATTCTGTTGGTTTTTTATAAATTCTTTAGCAATGAAGTAAGTGATGAAGCAACTAAGACAACATGAGGTGTTAAAGCAGAGAGAGTCCAGAAATGTTGAAGTCATCAACAAATCCTCTCAAGGAGACACTCGCTGCTCTTAGAGTGGTGCTTATAGATGTGTCCTGCTCCCCTTCACTATGCATCCTCTGCATTCTCTGCATTCTCACTGCAAATGGGTTAACCTCTCCAAAACCTCATCAGTGCAAACACACACACACACACACACACACACACACACACACACACACACACACACACACACACACACACACACACACACACACACACTGCAAAGATGATTGGTATGAAAGAAGAGATGGTAAGAGGAATTGTTGCGCGACAGATGGTCAGAACTTCTTTAAAACCTAATCACTCTAAGGAATAGATAAATACATCTGTACATGAAGACTTTGAGGTCCATACAAATATTTGTGATTTTGGTGATTGGTGATTTTATTCTACGGAGTATGATGTCTAGGCCAGGACTTCTCTGTAGCACGACAATATTGAATTTTAAATGGTTATTCTGACACACATTTCAGCTTTATCAAATAAAGCCTCCTGCTATTTGAGAACTGCAGTATGCCATAGTGCCCTAGTCAAAAGATAGAAAGATATATTTTTCTACCTAAATAAAAGAAATCAAACACATCTTCTGATAAAATGTGGATATTACTGCAGATAATTGGAACCAAGATAAATACATTACAGGAGTTTTTCTAACGCAGATATACTATATTTCTGTGATAATGCCATGCGGACGGATGGATAGATGAGGAGAAAAAGAATAAGAAAGATCTAGGACATATTAGGAGGGAGGTAGAGGGGTGTGTAGTGAGGGTATTCATGTCTGATCAGAGCAGTTAGCAGGGGAGCTGTGTACTTCTGAATAGACAGCTTAGTGGCCATTATGCGCTCTGGAGGATTTGTCCTGTTCACTATTGTTAACCTCAGGAGGAAGCAACACACACACACACACACACACACACACACACACCACACACACACACACACACACACACACACACACACACACACACACGCACACACGCACTAAGGCAGACACACATGCAGATAAACACACTCGGCAAAATTATCATTTGGATTCTTATTTTATTTCCCATTTCAGTCTTTAGTTTTACTTTTAACATACAAAGACAGATGCACCCATGGCTTCGGAGAAAAACACAACCACACACACACACACACACCACACACACACACACACACACCACACACACACACACACACACACACACACACACACACACACACACACACACACACACACACACACACACACTGCCCCTACCCCCCAGCCTGTAACTCAATAATAGGCTGTTCTATTGACAGACATGCTTGTTCGCTCAAGGAGTCTTTTCTCATTAGGGCTGGGGTCTGTCGCTGGCCCTGCAGGCTCCATTGTCTGCTCCGAGCGAGTTATTAGGCCTTCCCGCTGTAACAACCCCCCCGCTGAATAGACCTGAGGAGATGAGGACAGGGTCTGGCAATTAGCAAAGACATGTTTGAAGAGAGGAGGGAGAGAAAAGAAAGGAGGAATCAAGCAGAAAGAGAGCTAGAGAGAGACCTGCGCTACAAAAAGGCTTCTTTTGAAGTTTTAGAAACTTTTGTCTGCTTTTTGCCGCTTCGCTATTGCGCCATCATCAAAGGCAAAGACTGGTTCTTCAACACGCAATATCCCTCCTCCTCCCTCTCCCTCCTTTCTTTCTTTTCTCTCATGTTCTTCTATCTCATTCGTTACTCCTCTCCCAGAGAATGCATTGGGCCCGCGCTGAAAAGCTCTGTATCTCCTGCAGCCGCTTTGATGTCTTAATGACGACGTGAAGAGCGAATTATGCTCCCAGATTCCCCCCTTCACTCTGCTTTTGTGGCTCTTCAGATTCCAGCAGTTACATCTGGCTTTTCCAATCTCACTGACAACAAGCAAGCGGGATACAACGGAAGAACGCTCGCATTCAGAGCAGCCGGCATGGAAAAACTTGTTTCTCTTATCAAAAGGTTTATCAAAGTTTCAGCTATGTATCCCAAAGCCAGTGTTTTATCTGGATTTGATAAAGCCTCGTTTCAATGTTTTCTTGTCATGTGGTCGTACAAGGCGGGCAGACTAAACTGTTGTTTTTAAAACTCCTACCACGCCATATCTCATCTCCAGGAAGTTTGATAATATCCTTCTAACACGTTGTGTTTTTAAACATTGAGCATAGCTGAGGGGAAAGAGGCAGACAAAAATGACTGATTACCGAAAATGACTGTTGACAGAAATATCAAATGAAATTATATGTAATTTGAAACAGACAGTGTCACAAGAAATGAGCTCGAACAGGCTGCTGTTGTTCAGAGCCATCAGGTGTGTGTGTGTGTGTGTGTGTGTGTGTGTGTGTGTGTGTGTGTGTGTGTGTGTGTGTGTGTGTGTGTGTGTCTGCATGTGCTTACTTGTATGATGTGCATTCCACTGCATTATATTTCACATAAAAGCATGAACAATATGTTTTATTTTGCCGTGTGTGAGTGTGTATGTAGTTTCTTCCCCATGGTTCTTAGAAAAACACAGCGATGGGTCTGCGGCGTCTCTGCTATCAGCCTGGAGTTTGATCAGTGTGACAGCATGCTGAAAACTGATACTGACACACACACACACACACACACACACACACACACACATACAGTACACACACACACACACACACACACACACACACACACACACACACACACACACACACACACACACACACTGTGGCTACAACCAATCTCCTCTACATTCATCTGTTCTGACTCTTTTTGGTATTTCTCTAACTGCCTTTAGGCTACATTTTTAGGACTGTTGTTTTATCTGAATTCAGAATATTGAATTAATGTTTTGCACATACTGTAGCTCTTTGGCAAGCAAACCAAATCTGACGCCCTTTTAAATGCCTTTAAAATCTAGAGATGTCTAGCTGATACAGGATAGTCCATGCTTCCATTCAGCGCTAACATCCTAACTCAATTTCTCTGTATGCGAGCCTTGTTTCGTTGGGTGTTCTGACGCTTCATGCCAACATCGGTCGGGTTTAAGCCGCCGTGACGAGTCGAGTGTGTCCTTTTTCGCTTCTCGGCTGTAACTTTAGTTGGCCTGAAGACCAAAGCTCTCACAAGCAGTGGAAACAGAAGTAAGAAGAAAGAAAGGGAGAGCGGAGGATGTGTCGATGCTGTCAGTCGTGTCATTAAACAACGAGAACAAGCCGCAGAGTTAAGCCGCTCTGAGCCACCGCAGACCCTTCTCCTCCTACTCTACTCCTACTGTATTCTGCATATATCCATTTAGGACTCAGCATGTGGTAACATAAATGCCACTCTGACACACAATGAATATGGCATTGGTTCTCCTGTAATAATTGTTTGAAGTATGTAAATCAACACGAATTAGAGAGATGTTCTGCCTCAAGGCATCAGATTCCCTCCTGTAGATGACTTTGGGCTAAACACATTTGCATGAGAGTACGACTTGATGAAATCTGTGTTGAAATGACATTTGTAATCAAATACATCAATACCAATATTTCGACAACATTGTAAGGTTGATTATCTGTGATTTCACAAAATATTCAATGAGATTCAAGTAAAGTAAATGCAAGAGTGATAATGTTGAAATGTTCTTTAAAAAACGTATACTTAATTTGAGTGTGATTTTGGTGATGAGTTCTACCAAACAGATGTTTTTTTAATTCTATGGAGTTATAAAAAGGACAGACAGTAATCACTTCTCGGATTATATATTGTCTAATATTATGGTATTGATATAGTATATTGCCTAGCTTTAAATGACAGCAGCAGACATGTGTGTTGCCTATTTACACAAGGACACTACATAATACATGAACAGTATTTACAGTAAATACTCAGTTTTACCCAGTTTCAATACAAGTCCTTCACTGTAAGACCAAACAGATGCAAGCTGCTGAATGTCTTCCAGCTCTCATTCACTATCGGAGGTGAGTTACACGAACATAGCATCCCACTTTGTGCCTTTTTTAAGGTTTTTGTATTCTTAAATCACAAACAGCTCTGAGTAACACAAATGAGAGATGAACAAAGCAGGCATCCAGGTGAGTCATGTTGAGACGTGGCCCGGTGGCGCATCGTGATGAGCGGGTTGGTTTTACATTGTTGTAAATAGTTGTTCATCAAAGACAGCCTGTCAGCATGTAGCCTCTCACAGCAGAGTGTGCCAGCTTCTTTGAAGTTCAGCGAGACGACCGCATATTCTCAACACATACACTAAAACACATATATCAGGGGTGTGTAGAACCTCATGGGCACTTTAGTACACGCAGATCTGTGCAGAAACAATCATACATCCAAGCATGTGCAAAGAAAACAAACTCCTGCACACATTTGTGGACATGCAGATGAAATAGCAACACTTCAGAGGTCCAGCAGTTGCTTTGAAGTGTGACATGTTTTAAAGCCTCTCTAAAATTCCTGCAGGGATCACGGTTGAAACAGTGGTAGGCAGTCATGGGCCACTAAGAAGCTAGGACATTTTAAATATTTATGTTAGTGTTATATATGTGTAGAGATTATTTATTTTACTGGGAATACTGGGTGGGTGGAGTTAACTGCATCAGGGTGCTTCAATAAAAGCAGTTATACATTAGCTAAATGTATATTATGTAAAGTTGTTCAATCAGATTTATTTAATGCTTAAAAGCATATTTGCCACTCAAAATGTATTGCCTTAATTAACTTTTTTTACTTAAGTTAAAGTACTATATTTTAAGTATAACTTTAAATTGAGTAAAAATGAACCAAATTCCTCAGGTCACTGTTACATTTCTGAATCCTATTACAATATATTAGATTATTGATGGATTTTTTTTTTTATTGTGGTCATCACCTTATTTTTGAAGCTTGTAAAGGTAGAGCTGATTTTATTAACTTTAGATATTGCCAGGTATCTTAGCCTACAATAATGCATTATCAGTTATTAGATGATTCATATTTTTGTTTAATTATTCTAAATCTCCTAAATAGTAACTGAAGTTATCACTAAATATCTATGGAAAAGGGTGCCTGTGCAACGTAGTGGAGTTGAAGAACTTAAGTAGATATACTGTACATGTTTATATAAATTCCATCATTGAACTAATATTTGTATGTACAAATATGACATGTTTTACTCTTGAACAGTAACTTACTCTTAAATACTCTGCAGTGCATATTATGAAGAGTTGACATATACAAAAAAGTACTCAAGAGTCATGATTAACAAATAGTCGTTGTAATACATGAAATAAATCTGACTGCAGAAGGCAATAAATGAAAGAACATGAGGATTCATGTATGAATATTCAGTAATAAAGAGTGGATGCACCTTATGAAAATAATAAAGTTATTAAGATATAAAAGGAAAACTTTGTGCAATGTGTACGAAACCTTAAAGGTGGGGTAGGTAATTTTGGAGAAACCAGCTCGAGTGCGCTAGAATTTGAAAATACACAAAAAATCTGCCACTTCCTTACAGAGCCCCTCCTCCAACACACACGAACGCGCACATGACCAATGAGGGCACGAGATAAGTTTGTGCACAGATGGAAGGCTGACAGGCAGGTAGGCCATCCAGTTATTTTAGCCGGGCCGGCTAAAATGATTGGTCGTGCTTTTTACAGTGCCACGGCTTCCACAGATGAAATTGTTTTATGTATTTATTGTCAAAGCATTTAATATATTCATTGCTATCGGGATGTTAAGAGCATTCCATGGAATATAACAAAAAGTGTTTCTGAAGTAAATTACATACCCCACCTTTAATTGGGGATTTTCATCTTGTTATTTTCCAGCATTTGCGAAAGCACCGCCAAGTTGTGAAAGTGAATTCATTGAAAAGGTCAAATGGGTAGAAAGCTACTAAAGTACTAATGAGTAGATATTTAACTAGAGTATAATTTGATACAGGGAAGAGCAGGGTGGGCGAGGCAGAAAAAGATTGAGCGTTCAAAGTGCCGAGCCAAAGCTGGCGGTGTGCGTTTCAAAGGCGGCGCGTGGCCATGGATGTGAGAGATTCGTTAATTCAGCAAAGTAAAGCGCTGCCTTGATGTTTGCTAGAGTTACACAGGCAGCAGCTGGACCACTGCACGCACTCACGTATACATACATGCATACACTACACGCACACAAAGGCACCGTTACAGTACACACACAAACGCACAGCGATGCAAATGACAGTGCACATGTCCTCGCTTTCAAGCAGATGCACACATAAATGCAGGAAGATGCACCAATACGCACTCATAAATACACATTGCATACACATGGTCACGTGCACCAAGACACATCTTTTGTTTGAACACATTTATTCGCACGCAAACATTCAATAACATGAAACCAACAAAGGTAGACGACACATGTTCATAAAAATGAAGTAAAGATATATCAACAAACATGAGTAAAAAGTAGTTTTTGCACAAATACATACACTTGCATTCAAAAACAAAGACCCATACAACTGTTGTTTCTTTATTTAGTCATTTAATTACAGCCAGATCTTTAAATACAACGATAATTGTGTTGTTTTTTGACCAAACGTATTTGCTTTTTAGGCAAACATGGCCGTTTGAGAAAATGATTTGGGTCCACGATATCATTAAGTTGTTTCTCCGTCCATCACTCTGTTGTGTTTCTGCGTCCTGTTGTGCAATAGACCGTCACGGGACAGAGGCTACGCTTTGCCGATGTGGACATCCTCTATATTTGGGATATGACGGTAGTTTTTTTATAAGCCGGGATGGTTTGAGGTGCAGCAAATGCTAAATATATCTGACCTGGGTGCTCTTACAGACCGTGCACCTTCTCCGTCCCATTAGGAATGACACACACTGGCGGCTTAAAGTTAAGAGTGGATCTCAAACTTTTGGGGGTACAGGTGACTTTTTCAAATGCCTACAATTAAGTTTATACTGTAGGCCCTAAAAAGTAAAACTATTCAGAAGGTTATGAAAAACTAGAGACGTGTTTCAAAATTGTCATAATTTTGTGTAAGAGAACCAATGATTTTCTCTTATTTCCTAAATCTTGCAGACTAGTTACTGTTTGTGTGCTTCAGCCATCAGGTAAAGTAAGCCTTTCAGAAAACCTTAGCGGCAACAAGATTTTCTTCAAACATTTTTGTCTTTTTCGTTTTGAGTGCTCACATAAAACTGTGCAGACAAACACTTGGTGTTGTTGAGCATGTAAACAGATGTTTTGAGTCAGTCATTTATTCATATTCGTATTTAATTTAATACTGAAGAGTTGCTGAATACACAGGATTAAAATCTGCCTAATAATGAAAAATACATTGATGAGCGAATCTTTTAACTATTCTGTAGGGAACACTGTTTATTGCACACCTGGTACACAGGTGCGTAGGAGAAATGAAGTCATGCAAAATAAATTAATGAACTCCTGCACACTGTCAGCACTTAGTGTGTGGAAAATAAAGGTTCTGACCTTTATCTCATTCATACATACCTTAAGATTCCTTGCTTTAGGTAACTGTGACTTTATATTTAATCTGCTTAACCTACGTTTAGTGTACGTTGACACACTCTGTTTCCACTCCTGTGTTCTCAGTGCCTCCTGGGAGCAGCGGACATGAAGTAATTCACTAATTCCACTGAATCATTTCTGTCCTTGACTGGATCTCCTCCGTCATGATAATCTGCGGGGGTGCAGGTTCAAGGCTTTAGGCTGCAGCTGCATGTCCGTCAGATTCCTGCAAGGCGTCCATATCGTCTCCATTTTAGGAGAAATCTCAGTCTGTGTTCCACGCTTGACCCTGGTGCTCCATCAACGAAGTGTGAACAGTGATGTAAAACAGCTACGTGAATAAGCACACACTGCACACGCATGGAATAATGCAAACACACACATATGGAAAGAAGAGAAGAAAGACGAGACAAAAAGAAAGACAGAGGAGAAGTTTACTTTATTCCGTGGCTTATAAAAACTAAATGAACTTATCCAGATGCAGACACAAACACATGCGCGTTATATTAACACACACAGAACACAGAAAACTTGATCCTTAAGTGTATGTTTTCAGAACCCATAAACCTCATCACTGTGTGACGTTTATGAGCGAGTGTGTGGAGCCACTTGTGCCTGTGTGTTATTTCATCGCTCTGTTGATATTTTACGCTCGGTTGCTTCGTGCTTTTCTCACTGTTAGTTTTCGCAACATTTTTATACAACCAAACCCAGGCCTTGCTGCTAACCTAAACCTGACCGCCAAGGGTAAATGGCCCGTGCCTGGCCGCAGCGTCTGAAAATATACCAGCGCTAAATCTAGGAGTAACTCTGATGGAAAATGGATCTGGATTTCTAAATGCCTCGTAAAAATGCGGCATGTTAATCACATATTGTGTATTTGGATAATATCAGATGGAGATTGAATGGCGCACGATTTGTGCTTTGTCAGCTGGAAGCCACACAGTTGCACTCTCTTCCTTCCCCTCACTGCTAGAGCGTGGCAGCAAAAAAGACTCTCGGAAATTCCTGGAGTCCTAATCAGAATATAATGTGATACTTTATTGATCTCTAGTGGAAAATATCCTTCCTTTTGCCTCTTTGCAGGGAGGTCAGGGGCCAGGGTCAGCAGTATGAAGGCATGAGGATTTAGTTTCTTTCTCAAGGATACCTGAAGTAAAATCCAGCCTGAAACACTTTCACAGAGTAAAGAAAGTAGAGGAATTGGGCAATGTACAATATGTTTCTGGTTCATTTTTTTTCTATAGTGCTAAAAAAAATCTCCTGTGGATACCTGGCCAGATGTAGACATTTGATGTTTCCAGCAGCTTCAGTGGAGATTGATTTCTCAAAATCTGTTTGCCATCTAAAAGCAGAAAGGTTTGTCTTTTCCTATTTAGACTATTTCAGTCTCTACTGCCCTCACTGTGCTGTAGGTGGAAAGTTATGCAGCAAGATAAACAACGCTTCCAGTAAAGGTTGAATCTGGAGTTGGCGTAATTTTGAAAACTGAGAAAATAGTTCTGGATACAAAACAAAACAAATGAAATTATAGTGATTAAGATTTTGAAATATAAGAGATACTGTAAACAAGAGTTAGACCAAAGGTATCTACATCCTTCTAATTGTTGTTAAATGGAGTGCAAACAAATGATAAAATAAAGAATCTCTTCTTGCTTTCATTAGGTATACATTTTTTTAAGTGTGCATATGTGAAACACATCTCCCAATGCAGACCACAAATCACTGTATGAATAGTGCCAGTTTGCTCCCTGTCCGTATAGGAGTATGAACAAACCTTCAATCTCCAGCCAGAAATATCCATCTAATGCATTGCAGTCACCATAAAAGTAAAGTTTGTAGAGAGGTTTATGGACAGCATTAAGTGAGTGTCGTTTCCACTTTTTTTGAACGACTTGACAAATGTTAACCACGAAGGTTTATTCTGCCGTTCACCTCGAGTCACCGTGGACCAGAGCACTTATGATGCCACGTAGAATATGAATTACCATTGAGAAGGACGTGAGAGAGCAGCACACTTTGATACAGCTGTACAGAGGATCATAAACATTTCAGTGCAGAGGGTCTGGAACTATTTTCCGCCTGTAGGGGTGGTAGGTTTTACTTCCTGGAACAGGATTTTATTGCTAGCCGTTTTAGCCAAAACTCTGCTCCCCTGGCTTAAATTAGTTACCTGGAAGCGTTAGCTTATCGGGGATTTTGTCAAGAGGAACTGGGAACTTTGTGGGATTTGCTGTTCTCAATGGCCTTTATTCTCCTGCCTGACTATCATCTGAAGCCAATTGTACTTTCAAGGGGAAAAAAAACTTCACAGTTACATTGTTGAGGCGTGAAACACAAGACCACCAGATGTTTGAAGTGAGATCACGTTAATATTTACTACTTTCGCCATAAAACCGACAAGGACAGTGCGTGCTTGTGGTTTGTAGCTTCCTGATTGAACACATTAAAGTCGCCTCCTGTCCATCTCCAGCTAAACTATAAGGTAGACACAGAGAAAGCTAACTAAAGATGAATACATATGCTGATAACCTATTTCGCAAGTTATTTCCTGGAGGGAAAAAGACTTCACTATATACAGACAGACAGAAGGAGACAATTTGATTGAGGTGAAGACATTTCTTAAAGATTGGAACCAAAAGCAGCGCCTTGGTAGCAAAGTGGTAACAGCGAATGACATCCTTGAGACATTTGGTACATGTCAAGAATGCAATAAATATGACACAATTGAAAGTAAAATAGTATGTACAACATTATTGATAATCCTTTGGTCCCAATCTAGTCTGGAATATAAAGATATTTTTTGTCCAATAGACATAATTATTTCCATGAGTTGAGAAACAAAAAAGTTGAATATGTGTATCATCTGACTTTGTAGCACACAATCGAAACTAAGCTTTGAAGAAAGCCGCTCAAGAGAATTTTTGGTGAGCACATTGTGAGTGGTTTGATGGATCAATGCAGGAATCGGCGCAATCAGTGCCACCCTCATCTTGTATGATGGGAACCGTGCTCAATAGATTTGAGTCCTCTTGTATGTTTAAACTCAAAACATCTTGACTGAGTGACTGACAGCTGCACATACAGACTCAGACATGCTGCTGCCTTGTTGTGGGATGCGGTCAAGGCCATAGTGAAACTAACATGCATGACACAAACCAAATTCACACACAAACACACATTAGGTTAACCCGAGAGAGGAAAACAGCACCTCTGCATCCTTAAAGTATGACGCTACATTATTATTTCCTCTAAATGTGTGTATGTTTGAGTGGAAACAGCTTTTTGCATGACCATACAGTCACCCTCCTCCCTCATGCAACCACTCATACCTCTCTCTCACACACACACATACACACACACACACACACACACACACACACACACACACACACACACACACACACACACACACACACACACACACACACACACACACACACACACACACACAGGTGGCTGTAATTAGTCTGTTGAGCCCATTCATGGCACAAGATCAAACTGCGGCTTCAGGAAATACAGATCTCTGCTTAGAGTTAGACACACACACACTTAAACACACACACATAACTACATATGTATGCACCTTCACTATTTATTAGGGCCCAAGCATCGAGGGCTGGAGCACCTATTAAAATTCTCAAATTATTTGATCAGTATTATCCTTTTCATACAAATATTGTCCTTTTTCTCTGTATAACGTGATGCTGGCTTACAAAAGGTTTCCCCTTAAACTGTTTTTGTTTAGTCTGCGACTAAAATTGAGCTCTGTTTGACTTCACTGTAGAGACTCACACACTCAGTGTTTACTTCTGCGTGAACACAGACGGAGAAGGTGGAGATTAGGGGATTATTGGGCGGATTAGGCTGAAATGTTCAACATCTCCAATCTGATGTAAGAATGCACACGGCTGGTGTTTGCTGCAGCGGTAAGCAGAACTTACACAGGTGGATAGGCTGGGCACGAGGTTATAAAAGCAGTGATCATACTGCTGGAGGAAAAGCTTTAGAGTGGAGAGATTTTCAAATTGATGACCAGGCATGTTCCTATGTTTGCCACCCTTTTCACTTTGTGTTCAGATACAACTGGAAGTGTTTAAAGGCAAAAATAATGGATCTTACTCAGGTTTTTATCCCTTTGAAAATTCAAACGTTGGTTGGAAACCTTTCTTTCCATTTTATTATGCTGCTTTTTTGCACCTGCAACTAACTGAAAGTGAATGTGAATGTCATCCACCATTTTTACATTGGTTTTACCATGTGACCAGTATGTCTATAAAAAACATAATAAAACTGTTGCTTTGCGTGTCGTTGGAGCTACACCAGAAGAGCAACCACAAACTGTCTCCATATATTTCCATATCCATATCTTTGAAAATTAAATAACTTTTTTTTTTTTTAACATATTGTTTATTATATTATAACTTAGTACTTTTTTTAACGCATGTAAGATATGCAACACTAAGCTGTCTGTGGCTCTTTCCTGCTGTAACGCTGCAAATGTCCCCTCTGTGGGACTAATAAAGGTATTCTGATTCTGATTCTGATCCAGCTGTTGGTGAAGTCACGTCCTTTATTTAAAAACCTAAAATTAAAGACATCTCTGTTCAGTTTATCTACTATGTGTTTTGTATTAACTTAATCGTGTTACTTTTAATAGTTGTAGGTAATCATCTGGATATATTAGACTTTGTCAAAGAGGTTGTGGTTTTGGTCTATCGTCTGGTTAACCAATGCAACTTGCTGATGTTAGTCAAAGGAGAACTACTTTGACTCTCCAGACTTCCATTCACCATTGTCAGCAATCCAAAGCATGTTTCCGTGTCCAACTAAGCTGCGGGGAGCTGTGCTATGACTTCAAACTTTTAATACTTCTTGTGCAATCCTTCTTCTGCTGTCGGGGCTTGGAGCTAACTCTGGTTTTGTCTGACCAGCAGGAAGCTACACAATTACTCTCACTGCAACCTAATGCAATTGTGACTTAAACATTGCACAATCTATTCCACTGACAAAAGAATAGAGACTGATATGAATCGATGAGGAAATCCTTGTTGGATCCAGTGGCTTTGGAAAAACAGGAACTGACAACTCGGAAGTTGAAAGATTCATGTGAAGTGCACTTCTGATCAAAATTGTGAGCCATAGTTACAGATGTATCTTTAAAAACCTTCTTAAAAGGCACATTTTAGGCATTTAAGTGGTTATTGTGCATTAACCATTCTTAAATAATACAATCTAAATGTTCAATATACACAATAGGTCACTAATGATTATTTTTAAATAACCTAGCAAAGGTGGGATCCATGTAGCTAAACACATATACAAACACACACAGGCATCCTGAGCCTCTTTAAACCTACTTTCCGTCTCAAATGTTTGCCAGTTAAAAAAGCCACAAAATCCCTTTATAAAACAGGTTTTGTGTAGATGTGAGTGTGTGCATGTTAGTACTGTAGGTCTTTGTGTGTGCGATTGGCTCACACACATAGGTTTGCACCAAAAGGTCAAAAAGCTGGAAGCAATTCCCGGCCGAGTGTTGACGTGTGTTGATCATATTTCAGAGAGTGCGAGCCCAGAATGGCACGACGTGTAATCGCATTTGTAAATAGCATCGTAAAGTTGCACTCGTAAAAAGTTTCGCTGTTGTCTTGGCCCGCTCCGAAGGGGTCCAAGGGAAGGAGGGGAGGGGGGATATTTGGAACATACTGTCAGGTGTGGGTGTGTGTGTGTGTGTGTGTGTGTGTGTGTGTGTGTGTGTGTGTGTGTGTGTGTGTGTATGTGTGTGTGTGTGTGTGTGTGTGTGTGTGTATGATGCTGAGGCGTAATGAAATCAAAGGTTGGAGCAACATTTCAGATCAAAATATGTTTACCTCACGAGGATTCTTTTCACTTGGAAATTGTTTCTGAAAGTGCGATTTAATGAACATTGGGAAATGTCATCACCTCACACACACGTTACTATTGTGATTACCGTTTACTAAAGACGACACACACACACACACACACACACACACACACACACACACACACACACACACACACACACACACTCAAGCTGTTAATCTGTCATGTAAGCCAGTGTTGTCGCTTTAAGAGAGTAGCCGTTAACTATGGTGTACGATTGTCTGTTCTGCGGTTACAGTTCATAAATCTCTCTCTGCACTGTCGACTTTTTTTTCCTCCAGCTCTCGTCTTTTCATCTCTCTCCCGTCGCCTCTTGACCTCCTCTCAGAGTCAGTCAGTTCCCGTCTCGTTCTCCGTCGCAGCCTCTTTCGATGTCTCTCTCTCATGCTGTTAATGGAGGACTGTGTAGCAGCCAACTTCTAATCATTTCCATAAGGATACAAGCCCCTCCGCTAGCGAGAGCGTAAATCACAGTGACGTGTGTGTGTGTGTGTGTGTGTGTGTGTGTGTGTGTGTGTGTGTGTGTGTGCGTGCGTGCGTGCGTGCGTGCGTGCGTGCGTGGTAAACGTGTGCAGACGTGGATGCTCGTGAGCTATAACACACATCCCTCTACTTTGAGATTATGGCGGCTTTAAGGCCTGGAGACTTTTATTTTCTGCTGTGGATCATGTGACAGAAAAATGTACTGTATGTATGACTTTTCTCGGTTTCTTGATTTTTTGTAAATCGCTTCTTTAAAAAAAGAAGTTGCAATCAAAATAATAAAAGAGTTAGTTACAACTATGATGGATTTATATAATAATAATAATAATATATGTTTTCATAATGCTGAGGTCCAAAAAGACTAAAAACACCAAACATTGTGCCTTAATTCAAATGAATGTATGCATTTTAATGATTAGTTAATTACTTTGAAAGTGCTGATCACATGTTCTTATGTCGACAGACTGTTTGTTTGTTTGTTCGAATCAGCAAGCCAAAACCTAAAGATATTCGATATACAGGTATTTGATACAGAGAGAAGAGGCTACATTTGGGTAATGTTGCTTAATCAATTGTTTGTGTGGAGGATTACACGAGCTGCTGACTACATCTGAAACACGACTCGTGCAAACAGAACGTTTCCAGAACACGAACATAACAAGATGTTTTAAGAACATCTATGGTATTACATTTTGGATCGAGAGCCAAAGCTTGTTCATCCAACCGTTTTATTTCAATGGCACTGTGTTATGTTGCAATTTGCGGCAACGTAATTGAAATCAAATATTCTGGAATTACCCTGTTAGAGAGTAAAGTATGTTTGGAACGTGGGCTCTAATGCATGTGTGTCAGACAAATAGAGGGACAGATCTTTTTCTGAACCCACAACCCCCCCGCCAGTGTAGAAAATGTTATATATCTTGTTTAATCCAACAGCAGTAATAATGGGCTTATAAAATAAGATACATGTGGTTTCATTGTTTCCAGAGTATTTTAACTGAGTTATAATGACAGTGTGTGTTTCAGTAGGGGGTCAGATCACTTACAGGCCAACCGACTGCTGAAGGACGGATGAGTCTGTTCGGCTGCTTCGTAGACGAGTCTGAAGGAGGGTAGATATATTAAAGAATAGGTTTCTAAGGTTCATTTGTCTGACACCAAAATACAACATTTACCATGTTATCCTGCAGCCAAGGCTCTCCTGAAATAGTAATCCCAGAACCGCTGTGGTAAACCAACCAGAGTCCATTTTGTAAACACATAATGAGTTCCTCTGACTTCTTGGTGCTGAATTTTTTTGCCCATGACGTTTCAGTTTTAAAGTTGGAGATACTCAATCTTGTATGGCTACAGTAGCACTGCTTAAAATAAACAGATGTTGTTGTTGATACCTCACTTATTGCGGACCAAACTTGAACAATCTTTAAACTGCTGTTTCCCACGTCAAGAATTAACATCTTGCACAATACCTTGATTGAACATACAGTACCTGATTCAAGCAGTAGATCAGTAGAGCCAAGTTGCAGCCATGTAAAGATTTTTGATTATGTACGCAGCATTCAGTCGCGTTAAACTTCAACTTTTGTCAAAACGGCAATATTTAAAGCAAGCTGGAGCAAAAATAAATGATCTTCCAGAGTTATGTAGAGCTTATGGTAGCTCCTGTCTGAATTATGAAGTGAGACATTGAAGTGTGATGCATGCTGTCTCTGAGTGAAGCCTGAATGTGACCGTGGTCAGTTTTTAGGACTAGCGGTGGTTTTCTGGGTTTGTCAGCATCAGGCTGGTTTTGGCCCTGATGCTGCAACAACCAGCCTTCACACATGAGTTTCTATCCACATATCCAGTGCCTCTATATTAAAACCTGGAAGGACATGACCCTTTAGGTAAACACCGGCCCCCTGGACACATTCACACACACAAACACACACTCTTAAACACACACACCCTCACATACTGGACTGTCAGTACTCATATTCCTGAGCGTGTTCATTTCCAATTGCTGCCTTTTCTCTACAGACCTGAATGTAAATACAAGAAGGGGTTATACAAACACATACACTCACTAAGGGGTACCCCGCCAGTGAATGTGTGAAATGTAGCACACTGTTGAACCATTTACCCCCCTGAAGATGAAAAGAGACAGGAATGAAAAGAAACAAAGAAGAAAAGAGGCAGAAAATGAAATAGAAGGAACAGGAATGAGGTGAAAAAGTGAAGGTTGAAATAGGAGGAATGAATAGAGTAAAACAATGAATAATAAAATAAGTGTATGGCAAATATGTTTGATACAGTCTGTTTGCAAAATTGAGAGTAAAGTCTGTGTACGGTAATGACAATATATATCACAGAAATTACAGTTGCTATCTTTACGGTCAATGTTTGGGGTCAACTCTGGACTGGAGTATATATCTGCCTTTGTCTTGCTTATGCAACTTGCCTTCAAATATGTATGTGTGTATTTGGCAAGGTCATTGGGTGTGTGTGTATTAGTTGTTTTAATCACCAGCCAAAGTATCTGAGCCAACATTAGAAGGTGGAACAAGATCAGAAGAAAACATTTTGTTTATTGAAAGCAGCTGAAGCAGGGAGGGGATATGTTTTCTTCTCTGTGTGGGTTCAGCTTTAAACAGTCAGAAATGAGCTCTGCACACCTAACCAAAACAACTGCAAAATAAGAGGTTATCAAAGTCATCCCACTGACAATGGACAGTTTTTCAGCTGTTGCATAAAGAATGGAATATACAAATAATGTAAATAAAGTACTTTCTATCTGCTATTTTACCTTTAATAAAACTTGCATCTTAGTTTGCAGGCAGCAAGACCGATTTGCCCCCTTAGCCGTGATATAATCATAATTACTGTACGATTTGACGGTACTTTACTTGAGTATTTCCATTTCCTTCAACTTTATACTTCTTCTCCACTACAATTCAGAAGCACATATTGTACTTTTAGTAGCTTTAGTTAATTTGAAGATTCACATCAAGGATTTAAATTATCACAAACAACACATAATGATGTATTATTATAGGTTTAGATAATCGTTATTGATCATTTCACAAAATGTACAAGCTACCCGGCAGTATATATTGTAAAATATGTTCATATTGCACCAATATCTATAATCCAATAACATACTGCATGCAAATTGACCATTGTGGAAAATACTTTTAGTTTGGATATTGGTGAAGTAAAAGTATTATTTTCTGCTCATTTATTTAATGCTAAATACAAAGTACTTTGACTAAGGTAACATTTTGAATGCACAACTTATAGACTATGTCTACACTGCTACCTTTATGTGAGTAATTGATCTTTCTGAATATATTCAGAACATATCAAAGCACATTGTGGGCTATTGCACCAGTATGTATTATATTAAGTAGTGTTCAAGAGTATGATGTTAGTTATGGTTAACACTATAGTTATAAAGATGATACTTATTCAGTTTGCTCTGTGAACATCTTTAGAGGAAAGCTTCTTCAGGTCTTGAGTGACACTGGAGTCAGAGTAGGGCTGCACGATATTCGCGTTATGCGCATGCACGATATTCACATCGCAGGACGTGCGTTTTTGTTTTGTTTTTTTATTTTTTAGGACGTGCGATATTAAGTAGGCAAATGAACTCAAACACGTCATGTTACAATTATTTTGCTGCTTGCTGCAAAAGGAAAACTCGCCCGGCTCTCAGGGGTAGGGGTACTTGAGTGAGTGACATGCAGGCTCTGCATGCACAGCAAACCACCAATCACAATCATTCTTGATCAGATCACAGCAGGATAACCGAGCTAGCTCAGCTTGTTGCTCTGATAACTTAAGATCCAGAAGTCCGTGACTCAAATCCTTCATCCGGTTAAATATCGTTAAAAAAATACCAATTGTATAGCATGAAAGTTTAAGAAAAGATGGTTTGCGGACAAAAAAAACTGTCTTTTCTTCAATTCCTTTATTTGCAATATATATCGCAATATATATATATATATTTATAAAGCAATGTTAGGGAAACTTCCGTCTTACATCTGTTCCCTGATCTCACAGCGTATTGTAAATGGCTACTGTCTGAGATCTAAAGCTGTGGTTGTATTACATGTGCCAACTGCTAGGACTGTATTAGGAAATACAGCTTTTAGATGCGCAGCGCCGCTAGCATGGAACAGTCTGCAAAAGGAATGGAAGCTAAGCAGTTTGATTCCATTTCATGTTTTTAAAGCTAGGATAGACGCTATACAATCAGAAAATATTGGTGTCTGTAAATGCTACTAGTATACAACTGTAGTATCATATAATGTCCTTTGTTTTCTGTCATGTTTGTATTAATGTTTGGAACTAATTGAAGCAGGTCACCATTGTAAAAGAGGTCTATGATCTCAATGGGTTTTATCTGTATAAATAAAGGTTTTGAATTGAATTGAAATATATATCGCAGGGGAAGAAAATATCACAATGTCAGTTTTTTCCAATATCGTGCAGCCCTAAGTCAGAGTCATGGTTTTCTGTTGCCTCTCAGGTTCTGATTATCCTCTGCATCAGTATACCAGTACACAGCTGCTACACATATATATGTTTTGAATTTTGGAAATATTTCGATACTTTTGATGTATGGTTGCAGTGTATGGACAGTGAAAGCGGTCATCCCCCCCTCTGAGTGCGTCTGTAGGGGGTCGGTCTGCAAAGAGAGGTTTACAGGTTCGCTCCACGTCTGGGAGAGGGTCCGCTAGCTGCTCAGAGCGTAGAGCATGTTCCCTCTTCACATCAGACCCCGCGCCGCTCGTCTTCAAACGCGCTGCCCTTTTTCAGAACATGCCTTGCATGTGGCGGGAGGGATAGATAAAGGGGGAGTCAGTTGGTGCAACAAGAATACCCCCACCTCAAGTTACCCTTTAGTTAAATAACGGCAGATTGCACATACACGCATAGACACACCCATTCAGGAATTCATATCACACACACACACAAAGACACACACTCATGCTGCCTGCCTGCTATTAATACCAGCCTCCAGGATGCAGGACATGCCTCGTATTTGCATTACGAAAGCAACTCCACCATCACCATAGTGATGCTTTTAAGTCATTTGGAGCTGCATTCAACACTCTGAGCTTGCAGGTGGATTTTAAATCCACGCACTTATCCGTGCCGAAATGAGTAATAAACATATCCATTTAAAATCACACACTCTCACGAATTTCCCTGCAGGTGGTCCGAGGCTTTTTAGTCCTTTTTTTCCCATAACATAACAGGTTTTGGTTGAAGTTTAAGGTTCAAGTTAACTGCACACACATCCCTTTACATATTTGGACAGACCTGATATTGCACTGTATCAATACCCCCCCTCTGTTTTAAAGGGCCCCTCGCATACATTGGACCCATCTTGAAGCGGTTCCAGGCGTGAAGGTTCAGACAGATGTTTGTATCTTTTTGATAATCAATGTGGGAAGACCTGCTGAAGGACGTAAACCAATACACCAGCGTGAGAGCCAAAGCAATATGATACCGTGGAGTGTGAGAATGGCACATACAGTATGAAGGTATTCAAGAAGGAATTCACTCTATGGATCAAACCATTTCTTTGTAAAAGCAAGTTTGGGGAGAAAAAAAATGAAGATTTGTAATGTTTAGGGCACAAATGATCATGCTTCCTAAATGCCATGAGTCAGGAATTAGTAATTTTAGGGTAAAGTAGAGGCAAGTAAAGGGACTTGTAGCAATCATTTCACTGCTTTCATCACCAGTGAGTGACAACATGTCGCTGGCACAGTCAGAGCAGAGGACATATCACGTAATTTGTCATATGGTTTTCTGGTTTGAGAAATGTGAAGCGGCTGAGCAATTTCAAATGCATGGTGGGGTGATGAGGGCCAAGTGCTGTGTGGAAAATACACTTTGAAAGCCAGAAATTGCTTCTTGCCTTTGATTTGAAACACTTCAGTGTCACCTTACAGCCAGATTTTACCTTCTACAGTCTGCTAGTCTAAATGTATTCCTACTTTTACTGTTGCCGACTATTAACATTGAAAATACAATATTTTCAGATGTTTAAAGTATCAACAGTGATGCTTCTGCTGCTCTCCACCTCCTTACCTTGTAACAATCTGCATCCAATTTGTGAGGGCAATGTATCATTGATAAGTTGAATTTATGTTGGACAGCTATGCGACCCCATGCTGAAACAGCTGCATCTTATAAAAAGAACTGTCAGATACTGACAGAAGACAGAGAAAAAACCCTCCTAAATAATCCATCCTAACTCCCATACACTTGTGAGACTTTATGTATTCTTATAAAACATTTGTAGTAGACCTAGCTGAGCTTTGGTGCAAATGATTAATCTTTATTTTTACTTTAAATGATGCAACTAGTGGATTTAAAAAGAATGGTATTACAACCAAAAGTACAGATTTACAATATGTATTTGT